>NW_027269112.1:0-47914 GCF_963676685.1 Mytilus edulis
AGCTAGATGACCTAACAGGATTCAATGTAATAGCCTAATCAATCTGAGGTCAACGTTGCCTGTGAGAGTTGATAACTAAATTTCAGAATAATTTGTAAGTTTAATAAGAAAGTTTTAAAATTTGAATACTTTATGTTGTTGTTATAAATGAATACATTTAAAAGTGTAGTGCTACACGGATATAGTTTGAATATTATATTCTTACAAATGATTTGCACTGATTTTAAGAGAGAGATGCTTTCAAGATTGCAGCACGACAAATGTATCAATATTCTTCTAAACAGTTTTTCAACGCCTCGCAAATCTTTGTTAATACTACACTCACCGAAACAAAGACACATGATTTAAAGATTATTATTATTGTCAAGGATTATCTATCTCAATCTATAAAGGTGTGTTTTGATGTAAAGCATGATGTTATCGAGGAGACATCCACTGGGTAGGTTTTTTATTAGTCTATTATTAGGTATGCAAATTATATGTATAAGTGAGCCGTGCTATTCTATAGCAACTACATATTCAAACAAAAGGATATATCATATTGCACTAGTGCATATAAAGCTTCAAACTAGAATTGACATCAGGACAAACATATTTTTACAAGATATGCTTTACAAAAAAGTATAACTCCATGACAAACATGACACGCTAGACCACAATAACTTCATGACAAACATTACACAGCAGACCACAACAACTCCATGACAAACATGACACGTTAGACCACAATAACTCCATGACAAACATGACACGCTAGACCACAATAACTCCACGACAAGCATGACACTCTAGACCACAATGTTTTTTTAGAGATATCTTCAAATATTATCAGAGTACATGACTTTATAAATTTTTTACGAGGTTTCATCAATTGTCTACTAGTCAGACACATTTTGGTTCATGTGTCTGACAGAAATCATTACAAAACTGTCAGTGATTAATTACAACACCTTATAATGATTTGTAATGAGATGAGATTGGTTTAGTTTTTATTTAGGCCTTTTGACAACGCAGTCAGGACGTTGTGTGCTTGTTTCTACAGAGCAAGGGGTACTGTTGCGAACTAAAGATTAAAGTGCACACAGTTTACAACAAGTAATACAGACATAGTTCAAAATGATACATTATTGAGAAACATAAAATATGTCAGTGTGTTCACTTGACAATCCAATACAATCCAGTATAACTAAATTCTACCAGCGAGAATAAGGCATGTACGGTGTAGAGAATATAGAAATGGGTAATATGTCAAAGAGACAACAATCCGACTTAAGACCAGAAAACAACAGAAAGAAACCACTGGAGGCGGACTTTAGCTGGCCCTTAAAGAAAAATGTGTACTTAATCAGTAAAAATGGACGTCATACTAAACTCTAAAATATATAATAGAACTGAAATTAAAAAAGAACCCACAAGACTAACAATGACCATGGAACGACTTGGGACAGCCGCACAAATGCGGCTGGGTTAAACATGTTTGTGATATTTCAACCCTCTCCATATACATCTAGCATGTCTAGCCAATGTAGACTTAATTTTTTTTAAAAACACACCATAATACGCACAGTAAAATCAGTTTAAAAGAAGTCACAGTCCGATGCCACAATAGGTTAATAATAAACAAAAGAAACTAACAAAATGAAACTTAATTCGGCCTTGTCTTCTTCCAAATTGACAATTTCACTTTCATCCGGAATTCTCAATGCAAAAAATGTGAATTCTTGGAATGTAACAGAACCAAACAACTGAAGAGCTAATTTATCAAAACGAAATAAAAATAACAACTCCATCTAAGGTTCAACATTGGAAATTGTTAAATGATTAAGTGTTGCTTTCTAAATGTCCAGTGACAAATTTTGCAATCAAGTTCAGGATGAGAACAAATTAACAAAACATACAACAGGTAGGTCTTGTAATAGACACCAGGACGAAGGTAAGGAAATTCGGACTGCTACAAGGAAATGAATGACTATTGGATAGAGGTAACGTTTGCCTTGGCACAGCCAACCGCCAGACCCAGAACAAGTTGTTGTAAGGCTTATTTACGTGCAGAGAGCGTGGCACTCTCTCTCTCTCTCTCTCTCTTCACATCCCATTTTGACCAGACGTGGACATGTACTTGTACGTCTCACTTAGCCATACTGACGCCCTCTTATGTGTGTTTTTTTATTATTATTTGTGCCGGTAATCATCAGCTCGGTATTCAATTTTGGCATAATTTATAACAAAACTTCTTAAAACTGTATGCCTTCAAGGGGTACTGGAGATTAAAATATGAACACTTAGGTCCTCCTCCGTCCAGCACAAATATTAAAAAAAATCCTTAGAAGGCGTCCGTTTGGCTTAGTAAGACATACAAGTACCTTTCCGTGACCGGTCTAAATGGAATGTGCAGAGATAGTCAATACAAATACTTAATAATTAACATAGAATGATCTTGTATATAAGGTTATATTATTTGTTTATGTCTTACAAAAATGGATGTCTGTTTGTTTACATTTTTCTATTCTCATTTTTATCTATTATAATCACTGGAGAAAAAATTCGTTACATAAAAAAAAAGAAGATCAAAACACACGTTCCCAGTTAGACACTATACTAGTACCTACTGTGAACATTTAAACAAAAATAGTGTAAGAAAACCAAAGTTGACAACTTACTTCAAGGCATCTTACATCTGATTTAAATATGGATCTGCAAATAACAATGCGGGAAACTTTTCAATTACTACCCATGTCTGAAATACTATATAATGTGTCCGTGTAACTAAAATAAATATGTATTAGAAGTTTGTTTTTCTCTAAATGTTTTGCGCATGAGTATATATGTTATAGTGAATTTGTATAATCAGGGATTATGTAGAATCCCTGATTTTTCAGGGAATATGTAGAATCACTAAAATCATTAGTAATTATATATAATCCCTGAAAATGACCAGTGATTTTACATAATCACTGAAAACTTTAACTATTATTCTACAAATTCCCTAATACAATTTCAGGGAATATGAATAATTTAAGGATCCTTTGTTTGATAAAAAAAATATAGACAAATTATGATTTTTTTACTTTCATATTCCTTGCCAAACGAAATAATTTTGCTTTTAAACACAGAGGATGATCTTAAAGATATAACCAACACAGGGTTTTGAGATAAAGTTGAAGACTTCACAAAATTTATAATATTAAGATTCCCTCTTTTTAGCGATACAACTTTACATGTAGTGTTTGTTTATTAAAAGCCAGCGTTAAATAAATATTCATGTTCTATTTGTAAATCCAAAGAGCATGTTATTTGTGGTACATGTAAAACAAATGGTGAAGAAGATTATGAACATCTGTTTTTTTTTTTTTTTTTTTTTTTTTTTGTTCAAATGAACAAGAAATTGAAACAGAGAGAACTTACACATCTAAATGTATAGAAAATTTAAGGATTGACAATTAGAACAAGATTTTAGCGGAAGCAATTTCACAGGGTAAAAAAGGAAAGGGAATCCCAAAAAATATAATGGTAATTGTTCACCAAAAGTCTGAAAAAGGATATCGCCTGGCAAAAAGAAAGACATGGTATCTTGCCCGGACCAGTTTGAGGTTGCTAATTCCTTTTTTAGCTCACCTGGCCTAAAAGCCCAAGTGAACTTTTCTCATCACTTGGCGTCCGTCGTCGTCGTCCATCGTCCGTCGTCCGTCGTCGTTAACTTTTACATAAATCTTCTCCTCTGAAACTACTGGGCCAAATTTAACCAAACTTGGCCACAGTCATCATTGGGGTATCTAGTTTAAAAAAATGTGTGGCGTGACCCGGCCAACCAACAAAGATGGCCGCCATGGCTAAAAATAGAACATAGAGGGTAAAATGTAGATTTTGGCTTATAACTCTGAAACCGAAGCATTTAGAGCAAATCTAACAGGGTTAAATTGTGTATTAAGTCAAGATCTAGCTGCCCAGAAATTTTCAGACAAATTGGACAATCGGTTGTTGGGTTGCTGCCCCTGAATTGGTAATTTTTAAAGAAATTTTGCCGTTTTTGGTTATTATCTTGAATATTATTGTAGATAGAGATAAACTGTAAACAGCAATTATGTTCAGCAAAGTAAGATCTACAAATAAATAAGCATGACAAAAATGGTCAGTTGACCCCTCAAGGAGTTACAGCCCTTTACAGTCAATTTTTAACAATTTTCATAAATTTTGTAAATTTTTGTAAATTTTTAACAAAATATTTTCCTCTTTTACTAATGGGCCAAGTTCATTATAGTGAAGATAATTGTAAGTAGCAAGAATGTTTAGTAAAGTAAGATCTACAAACACATCACCATCACCAAAACACAATTTTGTCATTAATCCATCTTTTGTTGAATATGCACATAGACCAAGGTGAGCGACACAGGCTCTTAAGAGCCACTAGTTAGGGGATACCTACAGATGTTTTTACTGAACACTTTATTTCTCTTGGGAGGGTCATTATATCTGATTCAATATGTGAAGGGAAGTTTTTTTTAAATATGGATATTGTGGTAAAAACAGATATGAAGCATTTTATTTTAATATATTGTGTTAAACATTTTAATATATTGTGCCTAGCATTTTTAAAATTGGGGTTATCATTTTGGTATTTTGTTCTTAACATTTTACAATTTATGTTTATACAGTGTAATGCTGTTTTAATATGATTTTATAGCATAAATTAATTGACTTTTATTCATTTTCTTTATAAATACACTATTTCTTTATTTCAGTTATTATGTATAATCCCTGACGTGTTTTCTAGTGATTATACATAATCCCTGAAAATTTTAGTGATTATATATAATCTCTAAACTGGCCAGTGATTCTACATATTCCCTGAAAATTTCAGGGATTCTACATAATCACTGATTATACAAATTCACTGTAACATATACACATTTCTTCTTCGTCATTCTTAAGTATTTAAACATTTCAAGCATTTTTTGCAGTACAATTGGTCGGTAATTAAATATGTTTACTGATACTTCCCACATGAACTAAAACGGAAAACATATGAGCCAGTCCATGCGAAAAGGTACAAAAAGTCCTTTTGGTAAACTTTACAGGACACGTTTTCAAAGTTTGTTATAGTATTTTTGAAAAACGATTTTATCCGAAAAAAATTACATTAATGTAAACATTCATAAGATTGTCAATTTTATCCCGAATTTGTCAACTAAAGCAGAAAAAGACGTAGAAATATCTGAATTTTTGGTATTTGAGCAAGTGTAAAATCATTTGTTCCCCGGACTAATGCTATACCGACCAGAAACTATAAAAATTTATGACACTACAGAGACAAAAGTCAATAATTTCCGTCAGTTCTACAGGTTTAAAGAAAGTAAGACAACATTAAAACATGAGGGAAAATACAAAAACTATGACATCTTGTGTTTTAGAAATTGAAATTTAAGTTAAGTTAAGTTATTTAATATTAGTAAGTTATTTAATATTATATAAATCAACCTTAGTTGCACGGGATTCGAACCGTTGCCCGGTTTGATTGCATTGATATCCGCATCGTAAGCGAGAGCCTTATCCCCACTGCTACCGGGGTTAACATTATCAATTGGCAAATCAAGCCATTTAAACTGTACTTTGAAAATGATTGAAATATATGAAATAATTCACTAAAAATCTTGATAAAACTAAGGGGGGGGGGGTCTCAACACTCGCAGGTGCGTGTAGCTCACAGCTTGATGATATGAGGGGAAAGTAAATGTGTTTTATAAATCACAAGTCTACTACCATGAAATTATGCACACTTTTTCGAATTTCGTAAATTTTTCGTTTTTGTACCTTTTCGCATGGACTGGCTCATATAGGTGATATCGGCGAAAGTACCAAGCAAAGCCTATGTATAGTAAAAGAGTGATTTCGTCCTAACTTTTTAAAAAATCAACATATTTTAGATGTGTTTTTTGCAAACTAGATGTTTTGATAGATGCCAAATCCATTTGAAACATCAAATCGTTGCTAAAATATTTGGAATATGGACTTTTTGCTGATTGGTGTATGGTTGCTAAGGGGAGAATTTTAGTTGCTAGGGATAATTATATGTCAATATTTGCATTAGATTATAACGTTGGATATGAAGTATTATAAGTATTTCGATATTTCATTGCTTTTTGGCAATTTCGATTTTTTTTGTTTTTTTGTGATTTTGAAAATGATATGAGCCAGTCCATGCGAAAAGGTACAAAAAGTCCTTTTGGTAAACTTTACAGGACACGTTATCAAAGTTTGTTATAGTATTTTTGAAAAACGATTTTATCCGAAAAAAATTACATTAATGTAAACATTCATAAGATTGTCAATTTTTATCCCGAATTTGTCAACTAAAGCAGAAAAAGACGTAGAAATATCTGAATTTTTGGTATTTGAGCAAGTGTAAAATCATTTGTTCCCCGGACTAATGCTATACCGACCAGAAACTATAAAAATTTATGACACTACAGAGACAAAAGTCAATAATTTCCGTCAGTTCTACAGGTTTAAAGAAAGTAAGACAACATTAAAACATGAGGGAAAATACAAAAACTATGACATCTTGTGTTTTAGAAATTGAAATTTAAGTTAAGTTAAGTTATTTAATATTATATAAATCAACCTTAGTTGCACGGGATTCGAAGTTAAGTTAAGTTATTTAATATTATATAAATCAACCTTAGTTGCACGGGATTCGAACCGTTGCCCGGTTTGATTGCATTGATATCCGCATCGTAAGCGAGAGCCTTATCCCCACTGCTACCGGGGTTAACATTATCAATTGGCAAATCAAGCCATTTAAACTGTACTTTGAAAATGATTGAAATATATGAAATAATTCACTAAAAATCTTGATAAAACTAAGGGGGGGGGGGGTCTCAACACTCGCAGGTGCGTGTAGCTCACAGCTTGATGATATGAGGGAAAGTAAATGTGTTTTATAAATCACAAGTCTACTACCATGAAATTATGCACACTTTTTCGAATTTCGTAAATTTTTCGTTTTTGTACCTTTTCGCATGGACTGGCTCATATAGGTGATATCGGCGAAAGTACCAAGCAAAAGCCTATGTATAGTAAAAGAGTGATTTCGTCCTAACTTTTAAAAAATCAACATATTTTAGATGTGTTTTTTGCAAACTAGATGTTTTGATAGATGCCAAATCCATTTGAAACATCAATCGTTGCTAAAATATTTGGAATATGGACTTTTTGCTGATTGGTGTATGGTTGCTAAGGGGAGAATTTTAGTTGCTAGGGATAATTATATGTCAATATTTGCATTAGATTATAACGTTGGATATGAAGTATTATAAGTATTTCGATATTTCATTGCTTTTTGGCAATTTCGATTTTTTTTGTTTTTTTGTGATTTTGAAAATGATATGAGCCAGTCCATGCGAAAAGGTACAAAAAGTCCTTTTGGTAAACTTTACAGGACACGTTATCAAAGTTTGTTATAGTATTTTTGAAAAACGATTTTATCCGAAAAAAATTACATTAATGTAAACATTCATAAGATTGTCAATTTTATCCCGAATTTGTCAACTAAAGCAGAAAAAGACGTAGAAATATCTGAATTTTTGGTATTTGAGCAAGTGTAAAATCATTTGTTCCCCGGACTAATGCTATACCGACCAGAAACTATAAAAATTTATGACACTACAGAGACAAAAGTCAATAATTTCCGTCAGTTCTACAGGTTTAAAGAAAGTAAGACAACATTAAAACATGAGGGAAAATACAAAAACTATGACATCTTGTGTTTTAGAAATTGAAATTTAAGTTAAGTTAAGTTATTTAATATTATATAAATCAACCTTAGTTGCACGGGATTCGAAGTTAAGTTAAGTTATTTAATATTATATAAATCAACCTTAGTTGCACGGGATTCGAACCGTTGCCCGGTTTGATTGCATTGATATCCGCATCGTAAGCGAGAGCCTTATCCCCACTGCTACCGGGGTTAACATTATCAATTGGCAAATCAAGCCATTTAAACTGTACTTTGAAAATGATTGAAATATATGAAATAATTCACCTAAAAATCTTGATAAAACTAAGGGGGGGGGGGGGGTCTCAACACTCGCAGGTGCGTGTAGCTCACAGCTTGATGATATGAGGGAAAGTAAATGTGTTTTATAAATCACAAGTCTACTACCATGAAATTATGCACACTTTTTCGAATTTCGTAAATTTTTCGTTTTTGTACCTTTTCGCATGGACTGGCTCATATAGGTGATATCGGCGAAAGTACCAAGCAAAGCCTATGTATAGTAAAAGAGTGATTTCGTCCTAACTTTTTAAAAAATCAACATATTTTAGATGTGTTTTTTGCAAACTAGATGTTTTGATAGATGCCAAATCCATTTGAAACATCAAATCGTTGCTAAAATATTTGGAATATGGACTTTTTGCTGATTGGTGTATGGTTGCTAAGGGGAGAATTTTAGTTGCTAGGGATAATTATATGTCAATATTTGCATTAGATTATAACGTTGGATATGAAGTATTATAAGTATTTCGATATTTCATTGCTTTTTGGCAATTTCGATTTTTTTTGTTTTTTTGTGATTTTGAAAATGATATGAGCCAGTCCATGCGAAAAGGTACAAAAAGTCCTTTTGGTAAACTTTACAGGACACGTTATCAAAGTTTGTTATAGTATTTTTGAAAAACGATTTTATCCGAAAAAATTTACATTAATGTAAACATTCATAAGATTGTCAATTTTATCCCGAATTTGTCAACTAAAGCAGAAAAAGACGTAGAAATATCTGAATTTTTGGTATTTGAGCAAGTGTAAAATCATTTGTTCCCCGGACTAATGCTATACCGACCAGAAACTATAAAAATTTATGACACTACAGAGACAAAAGTCAATAATTTCCGTCAGTTCTACAGGTTTAAAGAAAGTAAGACAACATTAAAACATGAGGGAAAATACAAAAACTATGACATCTTGTGTTTTAGAAATTGAAATTTAAGTTAAGTTAAGTTATTTAATATTATATAAATCAACCTTAGTTGCACGGGATTCGAAGTTAAGTTAAGTTATTTAATATTATATAAATCAACCTTAGTTGCACGGGATTCGAACCGTTGCCCGGTTTGATTGCATTGATATCCGCATCGTAAGCGAGAGCCTTATCCCCACTGCTACCGGGGTTAACATTATCAATTGGCAAATCAAGCCATTTAAACTGTACTTTGAAAATGATTGAAATATATGAAATAATTCACTAAAAATCTTGATAAAACTAAGGGGGGGGGGGGGTCTCAACACTCGCAGGTGCGTGTAGCTCACAGCTTGATGATATGAGGGAAAGTAAATGTGTTTTATAAATCACAAGTCTACTACCATGAAATTATGCACACTTTTTCGAATTTCGTAAATTTTTCGTTTTTGTACCTTTTCGCATGGACTGGCTCATATAGGTGATATCGGCGAAAGTACCAAGCAAAGCCTATGTATAGTAAAAGAGTGAATTCGTCCTAACTTTTTAAAAAATCAACATATTTTAGATGTGTTTTTTGCAAACTAGATGTTTTGATAGATGCCAAATCCATTTGAAACATCAAATCGTTGCTAAAATATTTGGAATATGGACTTTTTGCTGATTGGTGTATGGTTGCTAAGGGGAGAATTTTAGTTGCTAGGGATAATTATATGTCAATATTTGCATTAGATTATAACGTTGGATATGAAGTATTATAAGTATTTCGATATTTCATTGCTTTTTGGCAATTTCGATTTTTTTTGTTTTTTTGTGATTTTGAAAATGATATGAGCCAGTCCATGCGAAAAGGTACAAAAAGTCCTTTTGGTAAACTTTACAGGACACGTTATCAAAGTTTGTTATAGTATTTTTGAAAAACGATTTTATCCGAAAAAAATTACATTAATGTAAACATTCATAAGATTGTCAATTTTATCCCGAATTTGTCAACTAAAGCAGAAAAAGACGTAGAAATATCTGAATTTTTGGTATTTGAGCAAGTGTAAAATCATTTGTTCCCCGGACTAATGCTATACCGACCAGAAACTATAAAAATTTATGACACTACAGAGACAAAAGTCAATAATTTCCGTCAGTTCTACAGGTTTAAAGAAAGTAAGACAACATTAAAACATGAGGGAAAATACAAAAACTATGACATCTTGTGTTTTAGAAATTGAAATTTAAGTTAAGTTAAGTTATTTAATATTATATAAATCAACCTTAGTTGCACGGGATTCGAAGTTAAGTTAAGTTATTTAATATTATATAAATCAACCTTAGTTGCACGGGATTCGAACCGTTGCCCGGTTTGATTGCATTGATATCCGCATCGTAAGCGAGAGCCTTATCCCCACTGCTACCGGGGTTAACATTATCAATTGGCAAATCAAGCCATTTAAACTGTACTTTGAAAATGATTGAAATATATGAAATAATTCACTAAAAATCTTGATAAAACTAAGGGGGGGGGGGTCTCAACACTCGCAGGTGCGTGTAGCTCACAGCTTGATGATATGAGGGAAAGTAAATGTGTTTTATAAATCACAAGTCTACTACCATGAAATTATGCACACTTTTTCGAATTTCGTAAATTTTTCGTTTTTGTACCTTTTCGCATGGACTGGCTCATATAGGTGATATCGGCGAAAGTACCAAGCAAAGCCTATGTATAGTAAAAGAGTGATTTCGTCCTAACTTTTTAAAAAATCAACATATTTTAGATGTGTTTTTTGCAAACTAGATGTTTTGATAGATGCCAAATCCATTTGAAACATCAAATCGTTGCTAAAATATTTGGAATATGGACTTTTTGCTGATTGGTGTATGGTTGCTAAGGGGAGAATTTTAGTTGCTAGGGATAATTATATGTCAATATTTGCATTAGATTATAACGTTGGATATGAAGTATTATAAGTATTTCGATATTTCATTGCTTTTTGGCAATTTCGATTTTTTTTGTTTTTTTGTGATTTTGAAAATGATATGAGCCAGTCCATGCGAAAAGGTACAAAAAGTCCTTTTGGTAAACTTTACAGGACACGTTATCAAAGTTTGTTATAGTATTTTTGAAAAACGATTTTATCCGAAAAAAATTACATTAATGTAAACATTCATAAGATTGTCAATTTTATCCCGAATTTGTCAACTAAAGCAGAAAAAGACGTAGAAATATCTGAATTTTTGGTATTTGAGCAAGTGTAAAATCATTTGTTCCCCGGACTAATGCTATACCGACCAGAAACTATAAAAATTTATGACACTACAGAGACAAAAGTCAATAATTTCCGTCAGTTCTACAGGTTTAAAGAAAGTAAGACAACATTAAAACATGAGGGAAAATACAAAAACTATGACATCTTGTGTTTTAGAAATTGAAATTTAAGTTAAGTTAAGTTATTTAATATTATATAAATCAACCTTAGTTGCACGGGATTCGAAGTTAAGTTAAGTTATTTAATATTATATAAATCAACCTTAGTTGCACGGGATTCGAACCGTTGCCCGGTTTGATTGCATTGATATCCGCATCGTAAGCGAGAGCCTTATCCCCACTGCTACCGGGGTTAACATTATCAATTGGCAAATCAAGCCATTTAAACTGTACTTTGAAAATGATTGAAATATATGAAATAATTCACTAAAAATCTTGATAAAACTAAGGGGGGGGGGTCTCAACACTCGCAGGTGCGTGTAGCTCACAGCTTGATGATATGAGGGAAAGTAAATGTGTTTTATAAATCACAAGTCTACTACCATGAAATTATGCACACTTTTTCGAATTTCGTAAATTTTTCGTTTTTGTACCTTTTCGCATGGACTGGCTCATATAGGTGATATCGGCGAAAGTACCAAGCAAAGCCTATGTATAGTAAAAGAGTGATTTCGTCCTAACTTTTTAAAAAATCAACATATTTTAGATGTGTTTTTTGCAAACTAGATGTTTTGATAGATGCCAAATCCATTTGAAACATCAAATCGTTGCTAAAATATTTGGAATATGGACTTTTTGCTGATTGGTGTATGGTTGCTAAGGGGAGAATTTTAGTTGCTAGGGATAATTATATGTCAATATTTGCATTAGATTATAACGTTGGATATGAAGTATTATACGTATTTCGATATTTCATTGCTTTTTGGCAATTTCGATTTTTTTTGTTTTTTTGTGATTTTGAAAATGATATGAGCCAGTCCATGCGAAAAGGTACAAAAAGTCCTTTTGGTAAACTTTACAGGACACGTTATCAAAGTTTGTTATAGTATTTTTGAAAAACGATTTTATCCGAAAAAAATTACATTAATGTAAACATTCATAAGATTGTCAATTTTATCCCGAATTTGTCAACTAAAGCAGAAAAAGACGTAGAAATATCTGAATTTTTGGTATTTGAGCAAGTGTAAAATCATTTGTTCCCCGGACTAATGCTATACCGACCAGAAACTATAAAAATTTATGACACTACAGAGACAAAAGTCAATAATTTCCGTCAGTTCTACAGGTTTAAAGAAAGTAAGACAACATTAAAACATGAGGGAAAATACAAAAACTATGACATCTTGTGTTTTAGAAATTGAAATTTAAGTTAAGTTAAGTTATTTAATATTATATAAATCAACCTTAGTTGCACGGGATTCGAAGTTAAGTTAAGTTATTTAATATTATATAAATCAACCTTAGTTGCACGGGATTCGAACCGTTGCCCGGTTTGATTGCATTGATATCCGCATCGTAAGCGAGAGCCTTATCCCCACTGCTACCGGGGTTAACATTATCAATTGGCAAATCAAGCCATTTAAACTGTACTTTGAAAATGATTGAAATATATGAAATAATTCACTAAAAATCTTGATAAAACTAAGGGGGGGGGGTCTCAACACTCGCAGGTGCGTGTAGCTCACAGCTTGATGATATGAGGGAAAGTAAATGTGTTTTATAAATCACAAGTCTACTACCATGAAATTATGCACACTTTTTCGAATTTCGTAAATTTTTCGTTTTTGTACCTTTTCGCATGGACTGGCTCATATAGGTGATATCGGCGAAAGTACCAAGCAAAGCCTATGTATAGTAAAAGAGTGATTTCGTCCTAACTTTTTAAAAAATCAACATATTTTAGATGTGTTTTTTGCAAACTAGATGTTTTGATAGATGCCAAATCCATTTGAAACATCAAATCGTTGCTAAAATATTTGGAATATGGACTTTTTGCTGATTGGTGTATGGTTGCTAAGGGGAGAATTTTAGTTGCTAGGGATAATTATATGTCAATATTTGCATTAGATTATAACGTTGGATATGAAGTATTATAAGTATTTCGATATTTCATTGCTTTTTGGCAATTTCGATTTTTTTTGTTTTTTTGTGATTTTGAAAATGATATGAGCCAGTCCATGCGAAAAGGTACAAAAAGTCCTTTTGGTAAACTTTACAGGACACGTTATCAAAGTTTGTTATAGTATTTTTGAAAAACGATTTTATCCGAAAAAAATTACATTAATGTAAACATTCATAAGATTGTCAATTTTATCCCGAATTTGTCAACTAAAGCAGAAAAAGACGTAGAAATATCTGAATTTTTGGTATTTGAGCAAGTGTAAAATCATTTGTTCCCCGGACTAATGCTATACCGACCAGAAACTATAAAAATTTATGACACTACAGAGACAAAAGTCAATAATTTCCGTCAGTTCTACAGGTTTAAAGAAAGTAAGACAACATTAAAACATGAGGGAAAATACAAAAACTATGACATCTTGTGTTTTAGAAATTGAAATTTAAGTTAAGTTAAGTTATTTAATATTATATAAATCAACCTTAGTTGCACGGGATTCGAAGTTAAGTTAAGTTATTTAATATTATATAAATCAACCTTAGTTGCACGGGATTCGAACCGTTGCCCGGTTTGATTGCATTGATATCCGCATCGTAAGCGAGAGCCTTATCCCCACTGCTACCGGGGTTAACATTATCAATTGGCAAATCAAGCCATTTAAACTGTACTTTGAAAATGATTGAAATATATGAAATAATTCACTAAAAATCTTGATAAAACTAAGGGGGGGGGTCTCAACACTCGCAGGTGCGTGTAGCTCACAGCTTGATGATATGAGGGAAAGTAAATGTGTTTTATAAATCACAAGTCTACTACCATGAAATTATGCACACTTTTTCGAATTTCGTAAATTTTTCGTTTTTGTACCTTTTCGCATGGACTGGCTCATATAGGTGATATCGGCGAAAGTACCAAGCAAAGCCTATGTATAGTAAAAGAGTGATTTCGTCCTAACTTTTTAAAAAATCAACATATTTTAGATGTGTTTTTTGCAAACTAGATGTTTTGATAGATGCCAAATCCATTTGAAACATCAAATCGTTGCTAAAATATTTGGAATATGGACTTTTTGCTGATTGGTGTATGGTTGCTAAGGGGAGAATTTTAGTTGCTAGGGATAATTATATGTCAATATTTGCATTAGATTATAACGTTGGATATGAAGTATTATAAGTATTTCGATATTTCATTGCTTTTTGGCAATTTCGATTTTTTTTGTTTTTTTGTGATTTTGAAAATGATATGAGCCAGTCCATGCGAAAAGGTACAAAAAGTCCTTTTGGTAAACTTTACAGGACACGTTATCAAAGTTTGTTATAGTATTTTTGAAAAACGATTTTATCCGAAAAAAATTACATTAATGTAAACATTCATAAGATTGTCAATTTTATCCCGAATTTGTCAACTAAAGCAGAAAAAGACGTAGAAATATCTGAATTTTTGGTATTTGAGCAAGTGTAAAATCATTTGTTCCCCGGACTAATGCTATACCGACCAGAAACTATAAAAATTTATGACACTACAGAGACAAAAGTCAATAATTTCCGTCAGTTCTACAGGTTTAAAGAAAGTAAGACAACATTAAAACATGAGGGAAAATACAAAAACTATGACATCTTGTGTTTTAGAAATTGAAATTTAAGTTAAGTTAAGTTATTTAATATTATATAAATCAACCTTAGTTGCACGGGATTCGAAGTTAAGTTAAGTTATTTAATATTATATAAATCAACCTTAGTTGCACGGGATTCGAACCGTTGCCCGGTTTGATTGCATTGATATCCGCATCGTAAGCGAGAGCCTTATCCCCACTGCTACCGGGGTTAACATTATCAATTGGCAAATCAAGCCATTTAAACTGTACTTTGAAAATGATTGAAATATATGAAATAATTCACTAAAAATCTTGATAAAACTAAGGGGGGGGGGTCTCAACACTCGCAGGTGCGTGTAGCTCACAGCTTGATGATATGAGGGAAAGTAAATGTGTTTTATAAATCACAAGTCTACTACCATGAAATTATGCACACTTTTTCGAATTTCGTAAATTTTTCGTTTTTGTACCTTTTCGCATGGACTGGCTCATATAGGTGATATCGGCGAAAGTACCAAGCAAAGCCTATGTATAGTAAAAGAGTGATTTCGTCCTAACTTTTTAAAAAATCAACATATTTTAGATGTGTTTTTTGCAAACTAGATGTTTTGATAGATGCCAAATCCATTTGAAACATCAAATCGTTGCTAAAATATTTGGAATATGGACTTTTTGCTGATTGGTGTATGGTTGCTAAGGGGAGAATTTTAGTTGCTAGGGATAATTATATGTCAATATTTGCATTAGATTATAACGTTGGATATGAAGTATTATAAGTATTTCGATATTTCATTGCTTTTTGGCAATTTCGATTTTTTTTGTTTTTTTGTGATTTTGAAAATGATATGAGCCAGTCCATGCGAAAAGGTACAAAAAGTCCTTTTGGTAAACTTTACAGGACACGTTATCAAAGTTTGTTATAGTATTTTTGAAAAACGATTTTATCCGAAAAAAATTACATTAATGTAAACATTCATAAGATTGTCAATTTTATCCCGAATTTGTCAACTAAAGCAGAAAAAGACGTAGAAATATCTGAATTTTTGGTATTTGAGCAAGTGTAAAATCATTTGTTCCCCGGACTAATGCTATACCGACCAGAAACTATAAAAATTTATGACACTACAGAGACAAAAGTCAATAATTTCCGTCAGTTCTACAGGTTTAAAGAAAGTAAGACAACATTAAAACATGAGGGAAAATACAAAAACTATGACATCTTGTGTTTTAGAAATTGAAATTTAAGTTAAGTTAAGTTATTTAATATTATATAAATCAACCTTAGTTGCACGGGATTCGAAGTTAAGTTAAGTTATTTAATATTATATAAATCAACCTTAGTTGCACGGGATTCGAACCGTTGCCCGGTTTGATTGCATTGATATCCGCATCGTAAGCGAGAGCCTTATCCCCACTGCTACCGGGGTTAACATTATCAATTGGCAAATCAAGCCATTTAAACTGTACTTTGAAAATGATTGAAATATATGAAATAATTCACTAAAAATCTTGATAAAACTAAGGGGGGGGGGGTCTCAACACTCGCAGGTGCGTGTAGCTCACAGCTTGATGATATGAGGGAAAGTAAATGTGTTTTATAAATCACAAGTCTACTACCATGAAATTATGCACACTTTTTCGAATTTCGTAAATTTTTCGTTTTTGTACCTTTTCGCATGGACTGGCTCATATAGGTGATATCGGCGAAAGTACCAAGCAAAGCCTATGTATAGTAAAAGAGTGATTTCGTCCTAACTTTTTAAAAAATCAACATATTTTAGATGTGTTTTTTGCAAACTAGATGTTTTGATAGATGCCAAATCCATTTGAAACATCAAATCGTTGCTAAAATATTTGGAATATGGACTTTTGCTGATTGGTGTATGGTTGCTAAGGGGAGAATTTTAGTTGCTAGGGATAATTATATGTCAATATTTGCATTAGATTATAACGTTGGATATGAAGTATTATTAAGTATTTCGATATTTCATTGCTTTTTGGCAATTTCGATTTTTTTTGTTTTTTTGTGATTTTGAAAATGATAATTGAGCCAGTCCATGCGAAAAGGTACAAAAAGTCCTTTTGGTAAACTTTACAGGACACGTTATCAAAGTTTGTTATAGTATTTTTGAAAAACGATTTTATCCGAAAAAAATTACATTAATGTAAACATTCATAAGATTGTCAATTTTATCCCGAATTTGTCAACTAAAGCAGAAAAAGACGTAGAAATATCTGAATTTTTGGTATTTGAGCAAGTGTAAAATCATTTGTTCCCCGGACTAATGCTATACCGACCAGAAACTATAAAAATTTATGACACTACAGAGACAAAAGTCAATAATTTCCGTCAGTTCTACAGGTTTAAAGAAAGTAAGACAACATTAAAACATGAGGGAAAATACAAAAACTATGACATCTTGTGTTTTAGAAATTGAAATTTAAGTTAAGTTAAGTTATTTAATATTATATAAATCAACCTTAGTTGCACGGGATTCGAAGTTAAGTTAAGTTATTTAATATTATATAAATCAACCTTAGTTGCACGGGATTCGAACCGTTGCCCGGTTTGATTGCATTGATATCCGCATCGTAAGCGAGAGCCTTATCCCCACTGCTACCGGGGTTAACATTATCAATTGGCAAATCAAGCCATTTAAACTGTACTTTGAAAATGATTGAAATATATGAAATAATTCACTAAAAATCTTGATAAAACTAAGGGGGGGGGGTCTCAACACTCGCAGGTGCGTGTAGCTCACAGCTTGATGATATGAGGGAAAGTAAATGTGTTTTATAAATCACAAGTCTACTACCATGAAATTATGCACACTTTTTCGAATTTCGTAAATTTTTCGTTTTTGTACCTTTTCGCATGGACTGGCTCATATATAACACATTTAAAACTGAAAATTTAAGAACGTGTCGATCTTTGTGAATTTGTATCGAAAATTTAAAAAAACAAGGAAATAGAAATACAGGGATAAAATATAACGTATTAGTAGTAAGTATTTTAAATTTCACATGGTTACCTCTAAAAATGGAATGGCTAAGTCATGGCAAATTTGCTTATGTATAAAGCAAATCTCTGTTTACACTTCTTTTCTATTTACTATTTGCTAGAATCAAAAATCGTCTTTTTAGGGCAAACATGTACTTTTCCTACAAGTAATCAAAAAACATTGATAAAGTGTGTCCGTCACAATGACATTTACATTGTCCTTAACATTGTTATTGGTGTGGAAGTGTGTCAGTCATGATAAACTTTACTTGGCACCATATATAAAAATTGGTGTTTTAAAAAGTCTGTTTGTCACGATGAGCTCTACATTACACCATACATTGTTGCTAGTGTTGAAGTCTGCCCGTAACGATGAGTTCTACATGGCACCACACAGTGTTACTGGTGTTGAAGTCTCTCCGTTACGACGAGATTTACATGGCACCATAGTTGAAGTCTGCCCGTTACGACGAGATTTACATGGCACCATACATTTTTACTAGTGTTGAAGTCTGCCCGTTACGATGAGTTCTACATGGCATCATACATTGTTGCTAGTGTTTAAGTCTGCCTGTTACGATGAGTTCTACATGGCACCATACATTGTTACTGGTGTTGAAGTCTGTCCTTCACGATGAGCTCTACATGACCGATGACTGTGTAATTGGTGTTGAAATCTGTCCGTCACGAAAGGCTCTACATGACTTAATACAGTTTAACTGGGGTTGCATTCTGTCCGTCACGATGAGCTCTACATTACCCAATACAGTGTAATTTGGGTTAAAGTATGTCCGTCACGATGAGCTCAACGTGGCACCATACAGTGTTATTCATGTTGATGTCTGTCCGTCACGATGAGCTCTACATGACACCATACAGTGTTATTGGTGTTGAAATCTGTCCGTCACGAGGTGCTCTACATGGCCCATTACAGTGTTACTGGGTTGAAGTCTGTCCGTCACGATGTGCTCTACATTGCCCATTACAGTGTAACTGGGGTTGAAGTCTCTCCGTCAGGATGAGCTCTACATGACACCATACAGTGTTATTGATGTTGAAATCTGTCCGTCATGATGAGCTCTACATGGCCCAATACAGTTATTTGGGGTTGAAGTCTGTCCGTCACGATGATCTCTACATGGCCCCATATAGTGTTATTTGTTTTGAAGCATGTCCGTCACGATGAGCTCTACATGGAACCCTACAGGGTTATCTGTGCTGAAGTCTGTTCGTCAGAATGAGCTCTACATGGCACCATACGGTGTTATTGGTGTTGAAGTCTGTTCGTCACGATGAGCTCTAAATGGCCCCATACAGTGTTATTGGTGTTGAAGTCTGTCCGTCACGATGAGCTCTGCATTGCCCCATACAGTGTTATTGGTGTTGAAGTCTGTTTGTCTTGATAAGCTGTACATGGAACTACATATTGTTACTTGTGTTGGATTTTTCCGTCATAATGAGCTGTATATGGCACCATATATTGTTACTGGTGTTGAAGTCAGTTCGTCATGGTGAACACTACATAACACGATACAGTGTGAATGGTGTTGAAATCTGTCCGTGATAACGAGCTTTTCATGGCACTCTGCATTGTTACTTGTGTTTAAGTCTGTCCGTCATGACGAACTCTACATATAACTATATATTGTTACTTGTACTTAAGTCTGTCCATCATAATGAGCTCTACATGGCACTATACGTTGTTACTTGTGCTGAACAAGGTCCTTCACGATGAGCTCTATACAACATTGTAGACAGAGTGTTATTGGTAATGAAGTTTTCCGTCATGATGACCTTCGTGGCACCATATAGTATAAGTCGTGTTTTTAAATCTGTCCGTCCTGATGAGCTCTACATCGCACCATACAGTGCTGCTATTCGTCATGCTGAGCTGTACATGTCATCGTACATTATTACGTGTGTATAATTTTGTCAGTCCTGATTGGCTCTATATGGACAATAAAGTGTTACTGGTGTTGAATTCTGTCCGTCGTGATGAGCTCGTCATGGCACCATACAGTGTTACTGGTGTTGAAATCTGTCCGTCACGATGAGCTCTACATAGCACCATACAGTGTTATTGGGGTTGATGTCTGCCCGTCATGATGAACTCTACATGGCACCATATAGTGTTACTTTTGTTGATGTCTGCCCGTCATGATGAGCTCTACATGGCACCATACAGTGTTACTATTGTTGATGTCTACCCGTCATGATGAACTCTACATGGCACCATATAGTGTTACTTTTGTTGATGTCTGCCCTTCATGATGAGCTATACATGGCACCATACAATGTTACTATTGTTGATGTCTGCCCGTCATGATGAGCTCTACATGGCACCATACAGTGTTACTATTGTTGATGTCTGCCAGTCATGATGAGCTATACATGGTATCATACAGTGTTACTATTGTTGATGTCTGCCCGTCATCATGAGCTCTACATGGTAACATACAGTGTTACTATTGTTGATGTCTGCCCGTCATGATGAGCTCTACATGGCACCATACAGTGTTACTTTTGTTGATGTCTGCTCGTCATGATGAGCTCTACATGGCACCATACAGTGTTACTATTGTTGATGTCTGCCCGTCATGATGAGCTCTACATGGCATCATACAGTGTTACTATTGTTGATGTCTGCCCGTCATGATGAGCTCTACATGGTATCATACAGTGTTACTATTGTTGATGTCTGCCCGTCATGATGAGCTCTACATGGCATCATACAAAGTTACTATTGTTGATGTCTGCCCGTCATGATGAGCACTACATGGCATCATACAGTGTTACTATTGTTGATGTCTGCCTGTCATGATGAGCTCTACATGGTATTATGCAGTGTTATTATTGTTGATGTCTGCCCGTCATGATGAGCTCTACATGGCACCATACAGTGTTACTATTGTTGATGTCTGCCCGTCATGATGAGCTCTACATGGCACCATACAGTTTTACTATGATTTAAGTCTGTCCGTCATGATGAGCTCTACATGGCACCATACAGTGTTACTATGATTTAAGTCTGTCTGTCATGATGGGCTGTACATGCCACCATACAGTGTTACTGTGATTTAAGTCTGTCTGTCATGATGGGCTCTCCATGCCACCATACAGTGTTACTATGATGTAAGTCTGTCCATCATGATGAGCTCTACATGCCACCATACAGTGTAACTATGATGTAAGTCTGTCTGTCATGATGGGCTCCACATGCCACCATACAGTGTAACTATGATGTAAGTCTATCTGTCATGATGGCCTCTACATGCCACCATACAGTGTAACTATGATGTAAGTCTGTCCGTCATGATTAGCTCTACATGGCACCATACAGTGTTACTATTGTTGATGTCTGCCCCGTCATGATGAGCTCTACATGGTAACATACAGTGTTACTATTGTTGATGTCTACCCGTCATGATGAACTCTACATGGCACCATATAGTGTTACTTTTGTTGATGTCTGCCCTTCATGATGAGCTATACATGGCACCATACAATGTTACTATTGTTGATGTCTGCCCGTCATGATGAGCTCTACATGGCACCATACAGTGTTACTATTGTTGATGTCTGCCAGTCATGATGAGCTATACATGGTATCATACAGTGTTACTATTGTTGATGTCTGCCCGTCATCATGAGCTCTACATGGTAACATACAGTGTTACTATTGTTGATGTCTGCCCGTCATGATGAGCTCTACATGGCACCATACAGTGTTACTTTTGTTGATGTCTGCTCGTCATGATGAGCTCTACATGGCACCATACAGTGTTACTATTGTTGATGTCTGCCCGTCATGATGAGCTCTACATGGCATCATACAGTGTTACTATTGTTGATGTCTGCCCGTCATGATGAGCTCTACATGGTATCATACAGTGTTACTATTGTTGATGTCTGCCCGTCATGATGAGCTCTACATGGCATCATACAAAGTTACTATTGTTGATGTCTGCCCGTCATGATGAGCACTACATGGCATCATACAGTGTTACTATTGTTGATGTCTGCCTGTCATGATGAGCTCTACATGGTATTATGCAGTGTTATTATTGTTGATGTCTGCCCGTCATGATGAGCTCTACATGGCACCATACAGTGTTACTATTGTTGATGTCTGCCCGTCATGATGAGCTCTACATGGCACCATACAGTTTTACTATGATTTAAGTCTGTCCGTCATGATGAGCTCTACATGGCACCATACAGTGTTACTATGATTTAAGTCTGTCTGTCATGATGGGCTGTACATGCCACCATACAGTGTTACTGTGATTTAAGTCTGTCTGTCATGATGGGCTCTCCATGCCACCATACAGTGTTACTATGATGTAAGTCTGTCCATCATGATGAGCTCTACATGCCACCATACAGTGTAACTATGATGTAAGTCTGTCTGTCATGATGGGCTCCACATGCCACCATACAGTGTAACTATGATGTAAGTCTATCTGTCATGATGGCCTCTACATGCCACCATACAGTGTAACTATGATGTAAGTCTGTCCGTCATGATTAGCTCTACATGGCACCATACAGTGTTACTATTGTTGATGTCTGCCCCGTCATGATGAGCTCTACATGGTAACATACAGTGTTACTATTGTTGATGTCTGCCCGTCATGATGAGCTCTACATGGCACCATACAGTGTTACTTTTGTTGATGTCTGCCCGTTATGATGAGCTCTACATGGCACCATACAGTGTTACTATTGTTGATGTCTGCCCGTCATGATGAGCTCTACATGGCATCATACAGTGTTACTATTGTTGATGTCTGCCCGTCATGATGAGCTCTACATGGTATCATACAGTGTTACTATTGTTGATGTCTGCCCGTCATGATGAGCTCTACATGGCATCATACAGTGTTACTATTGTTGATATCTGTCTGTCATGATGAGCTCTACATGGTATCATACAGTGTTACTATTGTTGATGTCTGATCGTCATGATGAGCTCTACATGGCATCATACAGTGTTACTATGGTTGATGTCTGTCCATCATAATGAGCTCTACATGGCACTATACGTTGTTACTTGTGCTGAACTTGGTCCTTCGAGATGAGCTCTATACAACATTGTATGCAGAGTGTTATTGGTATTGAAGTTTTCCGTCATGATGACCTTCGTGGCACCATATAGTATAAGTCGTGTTTTTAAATCTGTCCGTCCTGATGAGCTCTACATCACACCATACAGTGCTGCTATTCGTCATTCTGAGCTGTACATGTCATCGTACATTATTACGTGTGTATAATTTTGTCAGTCCTGCTTGGCTCTATATGGACAATAAAGTGTTACTGGTGTTGAATTCTGTCCGTCGTAATGAGTTCTACATGGCACCATTGATTGTTACTGATGTTGAGGTCTATCTGTCATGATGAGCTCTTCATGGCACCATACAGTGTTACTGGTGTTGAAATCTGTCCGTCACGATGAGCTCTACATGGCACCATACAGTGTTACTATTGTTGATGTCTTTCCGTCATGATGAGCTCTACATGGTATCATACAGTGTTACTATTGTTGATGTCTGCCTGTCATCATGAGCTCTACATGGTAACATACAGTGTTACTATTGTTGATGTCTTCCCGTCATGATGAACTCTACATGGCACCATACAGTGTTACTTTTGTTGATGTCTGCCTGTCATGATGAGCTCTACATAGTATTATGCAGTGTTACTATTGTTGATGTCTGCCCGTCATGATGAGCTCTACATGGCACCATACAGTGTTACTATTGTTGATGTCTGCCCGTCATGATGAGCTCTAAATGGTATCATACAGTGTTACTATTGTTGATGTCTGCCCGTCATGATGAACTCTACATGGCACCATACAGTGTTACTTTTGTTGATGTCTGCCTGTCATGATGAGCTCTACATGGTATTATGCAGTGTTACTATTGTTGATGTCTGCCCGTCATGATGAGCTCTACATGGCACCATATAGTGTTACTATTGTTGATGTCTGTCTGTCATAATGAGCTCTACATGGCACTATACGTTGTTACTTGTGCTGAACTAGGTCCTTCACGATGAGCTCTATACAACATTGTACACAGAGTGTTATTGGTAATGAAGTTTTCCGTCATGATGACCTTCGTGGCACCATATAGTATAAGTCGTGTTTTTAAATCTGTCCGTCCTGATGAGCTCTACATCGCACCATACAGTGCTGCTATTCGTCATGCTGAGCTGTACATGTCATCGTACATTATTACGTGTGTATAATTCTGTCAGTCCTGATTGGCTCTATATTGACAATAAAGTGTCACTGGTGTTGAATTCTGCCCGTCATGGTGAGTTCTACATGGCACCATATATTGTTACTGATGTTGAGGTCTATCTGTCATGATGAGCTCTACATGGCACCATACAGTGTTACTATGGTTGATGTCTGCCCGTCATGATGAGCTCTACATGGCACCAAACAGTGTTACTATTGTTGATGTCTGTCCGTCATGATGAGCTCTACATGGCACCATACAGTGTTACTATTGTTGATGTGTGCCCTTCATGATGAGCTCTACATGGCACCATACAGTGTTACTATTGTTGATGTCTGCCCGTCATGATGAGCTCTACATGGCATAATACAGTGTTACTACTGTTGATGTCTGCCCTTCATGATGAGCTCCACATGGCACCATACAGTGTTACTATGGTTGAAGTCAGACTGTCATGATGAGCTCTACATGGCACCATACAGTGTTACTATGATTTAAGTCTGCCCATCATGATGAGCACTACATGGTATCATACACTGTTAGTATGATTTAAGTCAGACTCTGTCCGTCATGATGAGCACTACATGCCACCATACAGTGTTACTATGATGTAAGTCTGTCCATCATGATGAGCTCTACATGCCACTATACAGTGTAACTATGATGTAAGTCTGTCCATCATGATGAGCTCTACATGCCACCGTGCAGTGTTACTATGATGTAAGTCTGTCCATCATGATGAGCTCTACATGGCACCATACAGTGTTACTATGATTTAAGTCTGTCTGTCATGATGGGCTCTACATGCCACCATACAGTGTTACTATGATTTAAGTCTGTCTGTCATGATGTGCTCTACATGCCACCATGCAGTGTTACTATGAATCAAGTCTGTCCGTCATGATGAACTTTACGTGGCACCATACAGTGTTACTATGATGTAAGTATGTCCATCATGATGAGCTCTACATGCCACCATACAGTGTTGTTACTATGAATCAAGTCTGTCCGTCATGATTAACTTTACGTGGCATCATACAGTGTTACTATGATGTAAGTCTGTCTGTCATGATGGGCTCTACATGCCACCATACAGTGTAACTATGATGTAAGTCTGTCCATCATGATGAGCTCTACATTGCATCATACAGTGTTACTATGATGTAATTCTGTCCGTCATAATGAGCTATACATGGCACTATACGTTGTTACTTGTGCTGCACTAGGTCCTTCACGATGAGCTCTATACAACATTGTACACAGAGTGTTAATGGTAATGAAGTTTTCCGTCATGATGACCTTCGTGGCACCATATAGTATAAGTCGTGTTTTTAAATCTGTCCGTCCTGATGAGCTCTACATCGCACCATACAGTGCTGCTATTCGTCATGCTGAGCTGTACATGTTATCGTACATTATTACGTGTGTATAATTCTGTCAGTCCTGATTTGCTCCATATGGACAATAAAGTGTTACTGGTGTTGAATTCTGCCCGTCATGATGAGTTCTACATGGCACCATATATTGTTACTGATGTTGAGGTCTATCTGTCATGATGAGCTCTACATGGCACCATACAGTGTTACTATTGTTGATGTCTGCCCGTCATGATGAGCTCTACATGGCATCATACAGTGTTACTATTGTTGATGTCTGCCCGTCATGAGCTCTACATGGCACCAAACAGTGTTACTATTGTTGATGTCTGTCCGTCATGATGAGCTCTTCATGGCATCATACAGTGTTACTATTGTTGATGTCTGCCCTTCATGATGAGCTCTACATGGCACCATACAGTGTTACTATTGTTGATGTCTGCCCGTCATGATGAGCTCTACATGGCACCATACAGTGTTACTATTGTTGATGTCTGCCCACCATGATTAGTTCTATATGGCATCATACAGTGTTACTATTGTTGATGTCTGCCCGTCATGATGAGCTCTACATGGCACCATACAGTGTTACTATTGTTGAGGTATCCCCTTCATGATGAGCTCTACATGGCACCATACAGTGTTACTATTGTTGATGTCTGCCTGTCATGATGAGCTCTACATGGCATCAAACAGTGTTACTATTGTTGATGTCTGCCCGTCATGATGAGCTCTACATGGCACCATACAGTGTTACTATGATTTAAGTGTGTCTGTCATGATGGGCTCTACATGCCACCATACAGTGTTACTATGATGTAAGTCTGTCTGTCATGATGAGCACTACATGGCACCATACAGTGTTACTATTGTTGATGTCTGCCCGTCATGATGAGCTCTACATGGCACCATACAGTGTTACTATGATTGAGGTCTGTCCGTCATGATGAACTCGACGTGGTACCATTCAGTGTTACTATGATGTAAGTCTGTCTGTCATGATGAGCTCTACATGCCACCATACAGTGTTACTATGATGTAAGTCTGTCTGTCATGATGTGCTCTACATGGCACCATACAGTGTTACTATAATTTAAGTCTGTCCGTCATGATGAACTCTACATGACATCATACAGTGTTACTATAATTTAAGTCTGTCCGTCATGATGAACTCTACATGGCATCATACAGTGTTACTATTTTTGAAGTCTGTCCGTCATAATGAGCTCTACATGGCACCATACAGTGTTACTATTGTTGATGTCTGTCTGTCATGATGAGCTCTACATGGCACCATACAGTGTTACTATTTTTGATGTCTGTCCGTCATGATGAGCTCTATATGGCATCAAACAGTGTTACTATTGTTGATGTCTGCCCGTCATGATGAACTCTACATGGCATCAAACAGTGTTACTATTGTTGATGTCTGCCCGTCATGATGAACTCTACATGGCACCATACAGCGTTACTATTGTTGATGTCTGCCCGTCATGATGGGCTCTACATGGCACCATACAGTGATACTATGATTTAAGTCTGTCTGTCATGATGGGCTCTACATGCCACCATACAGTGTTACTATGATGTAAGTCTGTCCGTCATAATGAGCTTTACAAGGCACCATACAGTGTTACTATTTTTTATGTCTGTCCGTCAAGATGAACTCTACATGCCACCATACAGTGTTGTTACTATGAATCAAGTCTGTCCGTCATGATTAACTTTACATGGCATCAAACAGTGTTACTATTGTTGATGTCTGCCCGTCATGATGAACTCTACATGGCACCATACAGCGTTACTATTGTTGATGTCTGCCCGTCATGATGGGCTCTACATGCCACCATACAGTGTAACTATGATGTAAGTCTGTCCATCATGATGAGCTCTACTTTGCATCATACAGTGTTACTATGATGTAATTCTGTCCGTTATAATGAGCTATACATGGCACTATACGTTGTTACTTGTGCTGCACTAGGTCCTTCACGATGAGCTCTATACAACATTGTACACAGAGTGTTAATGGTAATGAAGTTTTCCGTCATGATGACCTTCGTGGCACCATATAGTATAAGTCGTGTTTTTAAATCTGTCCGTCCTGATGAGCTCTACATCGCACCATACAGTGCTGCTATTCGTCATGCTGAGCTGTACATGTTATCGTACATTATTACGTGTGTATAATTCTGTCAGTCCTGATTTGCTCCATATGGACAATAAAGTGTTACTGGTGTTGAATTCTGCCCGTCATGATGAGTTCTACATGGCACCATATATTGTTACTGATGTTGAGGTCTATCTGTCATGATGAGCTCTACATGGCACCATACAGTGTTACTATTGTTGATGTCTGCCCGTTATGATGAGCTCTACATGGCATCATACAGTGTTACTATTGTTGATGTCTGCCCGTCATGAGCTCTACATGGCACCAAACAGTGTTACTATTGTTGATGTCTGTCCGTCATGATGAGCTCTTCATGGCATCATACAGTGTTACTATTGTTGATGTCTGCCCTTCATGATGAGCTCTACATGGCACCATACAGTGTTACTATTGTTGATGTCTGCCCGTCATGATGAGCTCTACATGGCACCATACAGTGTTACTATTGTTGATGTCTGCCCACCATGATTAGTTCTATATGGCATCATACAGTGTTACTATTGTTGATGTCTGCCCGTCATGATGAGCTCTACATGGCACCATACAGTGTTACTATTGTTGAGGTATCCCCTTCATGATGAGCTCTACATGGCACCATACAGTGTTACTATTGTTGATGTCTGCCTGTCATGATGAGCTCTACATGGCATCAAACAGTGTTACTATTGTTGATGTCTGCCCGTCATGATGAGCTCTACATGGCACCATACAGTGTTACTATGATTTAAGTGTGTCTGTCATGATGGGCTCTACATGCCACCATACAGTGTTACTATGATGTAAGTCTGTCTGTCATGATGAGCACTACATGGCACCATACAGTGTTACTATTGTTGATGTCTGCCCGTCATGATGAGCTCTACATGGCACCATACAGTGTTACTATGATTGAGGTCTGTCCGTCATGATGAACTCGACGTGGTACCATTCAGTGTTACTATGATGTAAGTCTGTCTGTCATGATGAGCTCTACATGCCACCATACAGTGTTACTATGATGTAAGTCTGTCTGTCATGATGTGCTCTACATGGCACCATACAGTGTTACTATAATTTAAGTCTGTCCGTCATGATGAACTCTACATGACATCATACAGTGTTACTATAATTTAAGTCTGTCCGTCATGATGAACTCTACATGGCATCATACAGTGTTACTATTTTTGAAGTCTGTCCGTCATAATGAGCTCTACATGGCACAATACAGTGTTACTATTGTTGATGTCTGTCTGTCATGATGAGCTCTACATGGCACCATACAGTGTTACTATTTTTGATGTCTGTCCGTCATGATGAGCTCTATATGGCATCAAACAGTGTTACTATTGTTGATGTCTGCCCGTCATGATGAACTCTACATGGCATCAAACAGTGTTACTATTGTTGATGTCTGCCCGTCATGATGAACTCTACATGGCACCATACAGCGTTACTATTGTTGATGTCTGCCCGTCATGATGGGCTCTACATGGCACCATACAGTGATACTATGATTTAAGTCTGTCTGTCATGATGGGCTCTACATGCCACCATACAGTGTTACTATGATGTAAGTCTGTCCGTCATAATGAGCTTTACAAGGCACCATACAGTGTTACTATTTTTTATGTCTGTCCGTCAAGATGAACTCTACATGGCACCATACAGTGTTACCACTTTTGATGTCTGTCTGTCAAGATGAACTCTACATGGCACCATACAATGTTACTATTGTTGATGTTTGCCCGTCATGATGAGTTCTGCATGGCACCATATAGTGTTACTTTTGTTGATGTCTGCCCGTCATGATACGCTCTAGATGGCACCATACAGTGTTACTATTGTTGATGTCTGCCCGTCATGATGAGCTTTACATGGCACCATACAGTGTTACTATTGTTGATGTCTGCCCGTCATGATGAGCTCTACATGGCACCATACAGTGTTACTATTGTTGATGTCTGCCCACCATGATGAGCTCTACATTGCATCATACAGTGTAACTATTGTTGATGTCTGTCCATCATGATGAGCTCTACATGGCACCATACAGTGTTACTATGATTCAAGTCTGTCCGTCATGATGAACTCTACATGACCGATTACAGTGTTACTATTGTTGATGTCCCCTCTGTCATGATGAGCTCTACATGGCACCATACAGTGTCACTATGGTTGAAGACTGTCCGTCATGATGAACTCTACATGGCACCATACAGTTATACTATGATTCAAGTCTGTCCGTCATGGTGAACTCTACATGGCACTATACAGTGGTACTATGATTCAAGTCTGTGCGTCATGATGAACTCTCCATGGCACCATACAGTGTTACTATGGTTGAGATCTGCCAGTCATGATAAACTATACATGGCACCATACAGTGTTACTATTGTTGATGTCTGTCTGTCATGATGAGCTCTACATGGCACCATACAGTGTCACTATGGTTGAAGTCTGTCCGTCATGATGAACTCTACATGGCACCATACAGTGTTACTATGGTTGAAGTCTGTCAATCATGATGAGCTATACATAGCACCATACAGTGTTACTATGATTCCAGTCTGTCTGTCATGATGAACTCTACATGGCACCATACAGTGTTACTATTGTTGATGTCTGTTTGTCATGATGAGCTTTATATGGCACCAAACAGTGTCACTATGGTTGAAGTCTGTCCGTTATGATGAACTCTACATGGCACCATACAGTGTTACTATGGTTGAAGTCTGTCCGTCAAGAGGCACAGATCAGTGTTACTATTGCTGATGTCTGCCCGTCATGATGAGCTCTACATGGCACCATACAGTGTTACTATTGTTGATGTCTGCCTGTCATGATGAGCTCTACATGGCACCATACAGTGGTTCTATTGGTGGTGTCTGCACGTCATGATGAGCTCTAAATGGCACTTTACAGTTTTACTATTGTTGATGTCTGCCCGTCATGATGAGCTCTACATAGCACTATCGAGTGTTACTTTTGTTGATGTCGATGAGCTCTACATGGCCAATTACAGTGTATCTGGGGTTGATGTCTGCCTATCATGATGAACTCTACATGGCACCATACAGTGTTACTATTGTTGATGTCTGCCCGTCATGATGAGCTCTACATGGCACCATACACTGTTACTATGATATAAGTCTGTCCATCATGATGAGCTCTACATGGTACCATACAGTGTTACTATGATGTAAGTCTGTCCATCATGATGAGCTCTCCATGGCACCATACACTGTTACTATGATTAAAGTATATCTATCATGATGAGCTCTACATGGCACCATACAGTGTTACTTTGGTTGTGGTCTACCCGTCATGATGAGCTCTACATGGCAAAAAACAGTGTTACTATTGTTGATGTCTGCCCCTCATGGTGAGCTCTACATGGCACCATACAGTGTTACTATGATTGAGGTCTCCATGTCATGATGAGCTCTACATGGCACCATACAGTGTTACTATTGTTGATGTCTGCCCTTCATGATGAGCTCTACATGGCACCATGCAGTGTTACTATTGTTGAGATCTGCCCGTCATGATGAGCTCTACATGGCACCATACAGTGTTACTATGGTTGAGATCTGCCAGTCATGATGAGCTCTACCTGATATAATTTGGAAGCCTTTATTATATAACTAAGCAACAAGCCACGTGTGCTGGTAAACATACTTGTAATATAATGCTCGAGCTAAGTTATCAATACAAATACATATTGCAATACGTTGCACTCTTATCTGATATGACTATCAACACAACACGTGCATGAAATCTGAACGATATATTAATATTTATGAATAAATGAAAGTTACACATGGCGCTATAATTGTAATTCTAATGCAACAACGTTTGTTACGTTCATTTTGATTGGATAACGTCACTTTCTTACATGGCATCAATTGACAATTGATGCTATGGGACCTACGCGCAAGCGCAGACGGCATAGGACAGATTTTAAATACATGTTTTAACGTTGTTTTCTGTCAGTTTCATTAGAATGGAGATAACAATATTGTATTTTAAGCTCCAACGGCATCAATTTGGGATTTGATGGTCGCAAATACCCGTTTACTGTCTCCGCTAACGCGTCGCCAGTAAACATAATTTGCGACCATCAAATCCCCAATTGATGCCGTCGGTGCTTAAAATACAATACAGTTATCTCCTAACTCGTGGTAAAGTATGTCTGTCATGATTTCACCCAAAAATTCGATCAGAAAAATTGTTTTATGTGGACAAACAGTCTTACAGTACATTAAATGATGTTTATCAGTTAGTAGATACATTTGTCTTTTGAAATGCAACTGTCATGTCGATACCTAATAAAGCTATATGGTGATTTGTCGGTTTTCAAAGAGCTAAATTCACATCGCGACATCCTCACAAGTGCGTATATTTTCACGATTAATACAATTAAGTGTCGTACAGGGAAGATAATTTTAAACAAAGTAGAATCTCTGTTAAATAAAAAAAAAACAATGTTCATGTAATGGTCCTTAGTACTATCATAAAATGGAATAGAAAGGATACTGTGAATCTATTCGTGATAATGAATTTGTGTTTAGGGTTCAGTTGCAAATATTACACGTATATCCGGACGATAACGTGTTACAAATATAAATCCTATTTTGTAGTGCTATAACAGTAGTCTCAGTTGATCCTGATTGACGTACTAAATCCCACGAAAGCCAATTGTCCAGTCTTCGGTTTACAGCCATGCCATTTCGCATTCATCTCAAAATCACACATTTTATAGATCATACAAGTAAGAGGTTTAGCTAGCTATAAAATCAGGGTTTCTAAATAAGAAAATGTCTGTACCAGGTCAGGAATATGTCAGTTGTTATCCATTCGTTTGATATGTTCGAGCTTTTGATTTTGCCATTTGATTGGGGAATCTGTTTTTATTTTTCCGAAGATTTCGATATTTTTTTTCATTTTACGTTTTGCTTAGTAACATATATCTGCAAAATTCTTTGTAGCATAATCAACTTCGTCTGAAAAACGTTGCTTTTAATAATGACACTTTTGTTTGTCTCGACATCTGTTCTTCTTTTCTATTTTTTATTCTCTCTCTTTTGTGATGAAGTGATGACTGTATTGTCTGGTATAACTTCTAATAGTAAAATATAATCAAATGTACCAAGAAGTGATCTAATTGATATGTCCCATTGCGTGCAAGAAACTTTTTTTTCTTGAATACTATTCCTTTCCCCCTCATCTTTTGTGATGAAGTAAAGACTGTACTGTCTTGTATAACTTCTAATCGTTAAATCTTCAAAACTGACCAGCATGACAGAAATGCTTGCATATATGGACCAGGCATTGTCAAAGGAAGATTGGAATTGACTTCATATCGGTAAAGATCTGAATTATGGTTTTACAGATTTTGTCCCAAAAGTACTGTGGCGTTCGCCTTTGACATATAGCCCAAAAAAGCATCAAGTGTACAGCCGTAGTTAAGATAAATGCTACATGTATCTCCAAATTTGCCATTTCCAAGGAATACGGGTGAATGAAAAGATGACCCTGCGTGAAATACTTTTTGAAATTTTGTGTTGATCTGTTATGTCTGAACTTTTTATAACTTACTGCACAGTTTGGGTTTTGTTCATTGCAAAGGATGCATATTGTATTATTGACTTAATGCAAAAAGCATTTTTTGTCCAAATTAGAAGGAGCATACAGGTCTTCATCTTGAGTCCATCACTGTATTTTATTCAGAAAATAACTAAAAATGATTAGATGGCAGGCTAAAGCCCATATATAGCTCTCAAATTGACCTACAGTTTTCAACCATACAATACCTTCTTATTTTCATTGTGATAATAAATTTACGGAGGAAGGAAATAAAAACATACTTATAACACTAATACATAATTTCATTCGAATGATCTTATATTAATAATTATATCAACAAAAATTCTTATATTACAATATACACAATACATATATATCAATAAAAAAAGCAAAATAGTAATAATCAATATATATTTTCACTGAAAATCCAAATTTATACATAATCATTACATTACATACAACTTTCAGAATCCATTGATCACAATAGTTTTAAATTGATACCAGGAATTCATCTATAAGCTCCAGAGCCTGAGTTGCTCGCATGACAACTTTTAAATTTGATATGGTCTACATATGTACCTAAACTAATCATATAGAGACCCTATTTTTTTAAAGGTTATAACCCTATAGGTATTGGATAATACTTAAGAGTACACAGTAAGGTCCTAAAATTGAAATTCAAATGATATTAAAGAAGGAATTTAATGAATGTATCAGTGTTTAGGTATAAGGAGTTTCTCAAAAATATTTAAAGCTATGATTTTGAAAACAAATTTCCTACAGTGACGATTCTCAAAACAGTTGTACCTGTCATAATGAAAATAATTTCCTACAGAGGAATTACTCTGAAATATTAAAAGCTGCTACTTTAAAATAGTGTTCTACAGAGGAGATTACTCCAAAAATTGATAAGGTTGCCATGTAGAAATACGTATATGGGAACTACTACAAAAATGATAAGGTTGCCATGTAGAAATACGTATATGGGAACTACTACAAAAATGATAAGGTTGCCATGTAGAAATACGTATATGGGAACTATTACAACATGGATAAGGTTGACATGTAGAAATACGTATATGGGAACTACTACAGAAAGCCAATTTAAAACAATGTCTCCCTACCTAGACATACGAAAACTGTTCTGTATAAAAAAAAATTATGTAGTTACATAACTCCAAAAGAGTAAAGACAGACATCTTTATATTTGACAACACAAGTAAGTCATATGTAATCAATGCATATCATTCTTTAATAAACAGTTAAAAAGTAAAGAAAAAGTCGACAAGAGACGATGGACCCAGAATCATGACACAGTCTAATATTGCTTTAAAACTTGGGCCAAGTGAGATAAAAAAAAAATGTGTTTTTGTACTTTGATAAGGATTTATAACACAACTAGTAAAACATGAAAATCATTCTGTCACTGTCACAATCAGACTTGGGGTCAGTAACATTAGAATGTTATTAATTAAATTATTAATTGCATTGCAAAAATGATCAATTACACTAATTACATATTACACAGTTTTTGAAATGTAATTAATTAAATTACAATTACTTTACTAAAGAAATTAATTAAATTACAATTGCTTTACTAACGAAATTATTAAAATTACAAATTACATTTTATCCTAATATTTTTTAACAATATTAAACATGTATGTATAATGCATGTGTAAAATACTCACGTAAGCATAGTTAAAGCGTTGTATTTGAAAATCATTAGTAATTTTAATGTTTTGTCATTTAGTCTTGGCATCTTTCTGGTCTGAACACTTTGACAGCAATTCCAAATAGTCTTTGACAGGAGCTAATGTGGCAGATATTGCTTGATCAGAATAGGGGTATTTAGATATCTCAGAAAAAAAGTAACTTAATCAAACATAAATAAAAAATAATCGATAAATTAAAAATATTTTTTTACTTTAAAAAATATTTAAACATCATATAAATAAAGAAATCATCAATAAATTAAAAATAGTTTTTTACTTTAAAAATATTAAAAAGTATGTCTGTCACACTATTAATTTTTTTCATTTGTACAAACGTTGTATATAATGTCTAAATATTAGCATTTTTTACTACTTAGATAAAATACACGTAATAGGGGAGATTGTCCCTGGTCATATTAATCTGAAAAAATGCTGTTTGTTATGACAGCTGATAATTTTGATTTTCAAAATCCTTTGTGTAAACTAATTTGACTAAATGATTCATTGATTTTGAATTCTAAATGAACTGTATAAGATTTTTTCACACATTTTTGTGAGTTCTTGTTTTAATAACAAGGTGATTAATAACTTATCAATCTTTTTAGCTAAAGATCTTTCTAAAAAAACTAAACAACACTAATACATGATTTTTTTTTTATTAGAAGACTTTTCAGAAAAAAAAAATCTGTAGGTCAAACACATATTAATATAAAAACTTCAGCATGAATTACAGACTTCATATACTAAAAACGTATGTGATATCAATATTTGGAAAATAAATATAATTTTACAATTTATATAATGAAACATAAATCCTTATCATAAACACCATAAAAGTACGTGCACATGATGTAATACAAATGTAATTCAAAAGTAATTGAGCTGTAACTGTAATTAATTAATTTACCATTACATGTAATTAAAAAATTCTCAATTACACATTACATTAAATAACAAGGAAAATTGCAATGCATTAGACTAAATTACCATTACATTTGCAATTACCCCATCCCTGGTCACAATGAAATAAGACTTAACAATTAGAATAAATATATGTTCTGAGGGTTTAAGGTTACTTCATATCTTTCAATAAATTTTTGGAAATTGTCTTGCAAATATAAGACAAAAATGATATAAAAAATATATGATTTACAACATGTTGAACGATGGTGGAACAAATTCAAGACGACACAAAAATATGTAAAATAGGTCTTTTCTTTGACATTCCGGAGTTTTGGGAATGTATTCGTTAAAAATCATCGTTGTGTGTCAATGGGTCCCACTGTGTGTGCTTGTTTTTTTATTGTTTTATTCTATTTTGTGTGGGGGGAGGGTCTATTTGAACAGTGTTCACAGTATTTCTAGTTCATTATATAAATTCAGTTAAAGCATTAAGACGATCTAAAAGGGCGACGGGCGTATCATGCGCTCACGGTCGGCAGCTCTTTATTTTTGTTATGTTGTGCTGTTTGTTAAACCACTATTTCATTTTAGGGAAAGGGTTGATATCATCCAAACAAGTTTAAACCCATCACATCCTGTATGTACATGTCCAGATTCAGGAAAGTGGGATTCAATGGTCGTAGGTTGATGTCTGTTATGTTTGTTTTTAGGTCATGGTTTTGTTCATAAATCACGTCATTAGTTTTCTCGTTGGAATTGTAACCTTTTGTCATCTCGGGGCCATTTGAAATAACTAACTATACAGTTTAGGTTTCACTCATTTTTGAAGCTGAACGGCGACATATTGATGCTAACATATACGTCATTTGTTCTCTGGTAGATAGTTGTTTCATTGAAAATCATACATGTTTTTTTTTATATTTAGACAACAGACTGATGACGCGCATGACAGAGAGAATGATCGGGTTAGGGTTAGGGTCCGACAAAAAGGACCCAGAAAAAATTATATATGCTCCACGCATAGCCGAGAACAGCACATTTCAAGTCTTTGAACCTGTTTTGACTCGACCTCACATTCTCCCATACAAGACGGCAAGCACACTAACACTTGACCACACAAGGAGGTTCTTATGACACCGAATCATATTCACTCGATACAAACAAAATCAAATTTGGATTTTTTTTGTTGTTCTTCATTTGAAAGTTACACTGATACCTTCAGGAAAACAATACACCACCAACAATTTCAGTTTATTGATAACCACTGTAAAATTGACAATTGATCTCTAAAATACTAGGGATTTTTATCTCTCAAAAAGAACTTTTACACCCCAGATAGGTTATTCATTACTCAATATATATTGTCCTGAAGCAAAGCCTTTCCCAAAGGAGTATGTTCGATAAGGTCCTAAAATGGCCCCTTTTTTGAGCGTAAATTTCAAATTCAGATTTATCGACCAATATCATGATAAATTATAGCTAATACATTGACTAGCTAGGATATAAACAATTTTGTTGAAAATGTTACGTTTCTGCGTTTCATTATGACGTCACAAGTTGTACTCATGTTGATTTTTCACGAAAAAATCAATGAAAATTTCCATACATTATTGGACAGGAAACATAGAGCGCATACGTCGACAACAAAGATCTTTTAAAATAATGTTTGTGAAGACATTTCACATGTCTTATTTGAATCTTAAGCTTGTCGACGCCTGCGCTCTATGTTTCCTGGTCCTTCATTTGGTTAAAATCTAGCTGATTTTGTCAAATTTCACCAAAATCCCTTATGTTGACCTTTTTTGGATGTAAAAATCAACGTGTTAGAATTAAACTTTAATAAAAACAGTTCTGTTTAACTTTCTAACATGTCTTTCAGGCAACTTAAAACATTTATTGTCTTGTAACTATGAACTTTATAATTGGGGCCAAAAATGGCCCTTACCGAACTTACTCCTTTTCGTGAAGATAGGACATTTGATTTACAGATACTTTAGCATCAGGAAACAATTAATATTGCCACAATTTCAGTCGACTGTGCCTTATGGCTTTGGACTTGTACATACATTGGGCCGTTTAGTTTTTGTCTCGCCGTCGACATTCGTCGCAGTATGCGAGACATATGTATTACTATCCGGCGGTGTAAACTATATGTGTAAAGCTTTATATTTTAGAAGGTACAAGACCTGGATGCTTCATATCTTTTATGTAGATACCTTATGATACGAAGTTCCTGTCTGTCATATGTCCAATGTCCTTGACCCCATTTTCATGGTTCAGCGACTGCTGGAAAACAAATTTGAGTTTTTTTGTCATTTGAATTTTTCACTTATTATAAGTAATAGGATAACCATATTTGGTATATGGGTTTCTTACAACGTCTACATGTCCGTCAGATAGGGTTGACCTGACATCGACCTTATTTTATGGATCAGTGATCAAGGTTAAAATTACGTGATTAGGTCCGTTTCTCAAATACAATAATCGGTAGGTTAACTGTATTTGGTGTATTGAATGACTGTAATGGGTACTTGTTAGACTGGCAGTTGTCATCTGACCTTCACCTCATTGTCATGGTTCATTGGTTTAATGTTAAGTTTTTTGTGTTTTGATCTGTTTTGCAAGTACTATAAGCAACAGGTTAACTATATTTGGTGTATGGAATCGTTGTAAGGTGTACATGTCTGTCTGGCAATTATCATCTGACCTTGACCTCATTTTAACGGTTCATTGGCCATGGTTAAGTTTTTGTGGTTGGGTCTGTTTTTCAAGTACTATAAGCAATAGGCCAACTTTATTTGGTGTATGGAATGGTTGTAAAGTGTACATGTCTGTCATGAATGTATCATCTGACCTTGCCCTCATTTTCATGGTTCATTGGTAAATGTTAAGTGTTTTTTGTTTTGTCTGTCTCTCAATTATCATAAGCAATAGGTCAATTATATGTTGTGTATAAAAAAATTGTAAGGTGTATATGTCTGTTTGACGGCATTTATTTGACCCGAGTTTCTGTGATTTCTACCAAATAACAACCGTCAAAACCTTCATCTTTAAGACTTTCAACATAAAATCAATGGTCAGTAAAGCTGGCGAGACATTAAAACGTGAGTACTCTTGTTTGTTTGAAATATAACATTGTTTATTTATGTCTGAACCTTATACAGCTTACTACAGTTATAGGTTTTGCTAATTGTTGAAGGCCTTATGGTGATCTATAGCTGATGACATATAATGTTGGTATCTATGGTATAATAGTCTCATTGGCAATCTTATCACATCTCCATATCTTTATATTAGTTACCTTAAACTCAATATAGGCCTCGAAACTTGCAGTAGATTTACAGACACTGTAACATTACCTATCAATCCTAAAATCAGTACAGTTTTCCCAACGGAGCAATATCAAAACAAGTTGTGTGAAATAATTATTTTGGATTGACATATTCTGTCCCTAGGAAAACTGGAAAGCTGACTTCCAGACATCTTTTATGAAATGAATATAATAAAGCCAAGTTGACTTTTGTAGTTAAAGCTGTTATCCTAATGCTAGCAAGTAAAAGGTTTGTTTGGCCTACTTGCTTTGTTTGTATAAAAGTTGGTTGCAATACTCCGTCATCTGTTATCCTAATGCTAGCAAGTAAAAGGTTTGTTTGGCCTATTTGCTTTGTTTGTATAAAAGTTGGTTGCACTACTCCGTCATGTTAATTGCACAATTTGTCATTATGAAATGTAAACTGCAAAGACGAAATGATGAATGCATTCTCAAAATCTATAATATTCACATTGAATACTGTTCAATTCAAACGTAGAAGACAATAACTATCAGCAGTTGTCTTTTTAACAAATTAACATATATTTAAGTGGATAAAAATACATAAAATACTGATAAATGATTTTATTATGATTATTTTTATATCATCAAAATATATTTCTATATTACAATATACAATTCAAACAGTAATAAATGGTAAAAATAATTGTTACTGGAAATTCATAATTCTATTACTTGAGACTTATCACAATATATAGATTGATTTTGCTGTAACTTACAAGGAATTAATTAACTATAATAAACTTGAGTCTGCATTGATTACATGGCATCTCTAGACAGTAAAACTTTAATGTGGAACATTTCTTTACCAGGGGAATTTATCTAAAACTGTCATAGTAATGGTATATATATTTTACTGCACCAGAAGCTGTCATATTGAAACTTGTTTTTCTAAAGATGCATTTCTCTGCAATGTTAAAAATTAGGACAAATTTCACAAAAATTCGAAAGAGAAAAAAATACTCCTCAGTCATGAACATTTCAGTAAATAACTTATAAACAATTCTTGCAGTAAGATTTTTTTTTGAAACAGCCGCTGCAATTTTTGAAAACAGGATCATACAAAAGTGATTTAACAATGGTGTTAGCTGCCATGTTAAAACTTTATGAGGTTACTACAAAATGGTTAAAAAACTGGCAAAGCAAGTAAGTATCATACTTTTTTTGAAGCAGGGTGGTTATACACAGCATTCAGTCTTACTACTTTCATAACTTCCAGAAGAGATCAAAGAATTTGAAACAAGAGTGCACACACTGAAAAGTCTTTCCTGCTTTACTTATTATTTTTATATGATTTGAATTTATCCAAAAAAACTTCTTTCCTTCATTTCTGGTCATAATTTCAATTCAAATTTCCAATGGAGTTTGCAACCATAATAACCCATTTAAATACATTATAAAAGTCTTGAAATAGAAAATGACATACAATCAAAGCTAAAAATAATTTACCTTAATCAGCAATTTTAACTTATTAAGATAGTATATTCTAAAAATGAATTGACAGCTAATCACCTCAAAACAATACAAAAATTCTTTATACATAATTTAACAGCAGTGTAAGGGCGGTAATTCAAAATTCATCGGACCATGACGACGTAATATCATTATGTGGTCGTATAAAAATGCATACAAAATTAAGTAAAAACTCATTCAAGGTTTCAAATAAAATCATCTTTCAAAAGCTGAAAGGCAATAGACGGAAAGACAAACAGACAATGGACCCAAAGTGATGACAGATCTTACATGGCCTTCCAGGCCTGCTGTAATACATTATTATTTCTTTAGCATATATAGATCACTGTTTTTTCTTCTTTAGAATGTATGGTTATTACGTGTCATAATAATAAGTTCTTGTTAACAGATTAAATACAACATATCTATCTTGCAATTATACAGTTCCCCAACATCCAAACAAAACAAACAACATAGGGGTTTGTCAAGTTAGCAAAAATATAGAAAGGAATACATACATAAGAGAGAACACGAAACAAACATTTATAACATACACATAAAATGGTAGTCTATATTTGTATACAGAACATAAAACACGAATCAATGTAACAATACAAATAAAATGGTAGTCTATATTTGTATACAGTACATAAAACACGAACAAATGTAACAATACAAATAAAATGGTAGTCTATATTTGTATACAGTACATAAAAGTATGTCATACAATCAGTAAAATGAGAGAAAACACGATTCTACATAACAATACAAATAAAATGGTAGGCTATATTTGTATACATACAAAAAGAAAATATGGTATGATTGCCAATGAAACAACTCTTCACAAGAGACCAAATGACACAGAAATTAACAACTATAGGTCACAATACGACCTTCAAAAATGAGCAAAGCCCAAACCGCTATATATAACTGCACCATCTAACAATAAATGTACAATGTCATCATGTCCCACTTCACATGCAAAAAATAATGGTGTTGTTCCATCTTCTTTTGTCATGTTGATGTTAGCAGTGTGGTTCAGAAGACAACGGAATATACCTATCCCACCAATAATACAGTAAAATGTTGAATGTTTAACATGAGAAGCAAATTAGGCAATGATATGATTGTAAATTTGTCTGTCCATTGTAATTAATTTCGCCATTCAAAAAGAGTTTTACAAGTGACTTATCACTTGTTTTCCAATACCTGTATTGTATTGATGTACGTATTTACTTATTTGTTTTCTGAATTGAATATTGTTACACTAAATAAGACAAAAAATGACCTGGCTAATCAGGCAGAAAGAAATGTGAATTTAGAAATCAATGAAGTAATTAAAAAGAATACTAAGTAACAATAGAAATACAATGTGTACTAAGTGTGGTACAGTTTTTTTCATTGGCATCAACACAATATTTTTACTGCATTTGAATCTAAAATGTTTCTTCTATTCCTTGTAATACAATTAAGATATATATTCACGTAATGTGAAGCTTAACTGCATGTGTAGAAATAGAGAGAATATGATGGGATGAATTTCAGTAAATATCAAACATAAACAAACACCTAACAACCATGACAACAATAAAATAAAAAAAGGTGTTTTTGTCATCTGCTGCATGATAGTTACATATCATAACAAACCACCGACTAAAGAACAAGAGTTTAAAAAAAGACATTTAACATCCCTTGCAGGGTTTTTTTTACATGTCACAAAGAACCACTGACAAAAGAACAAGAGTTAAGTTTAACTTTCTTCTTTCTTTGTGTGATTTTTAACATCATTACTATAGATGTATGTCCATTATCTGTTGCAATGGTTAACGGAGATGCCCCGTTTAGTCTACAAATCTGTGTATCTGCTCCTTTATCTAACAATAAACATACAATATCTTCATGTCCTACTTCACATGCATACAATAATGGTGAGGTTCCATCTTCTTTTGTAATGTTGATGTTAGCATTGTAGTCCAGTAGACAACGGACTACATCTAACCTACCCATAAAAACAGGCAATGTGTAATGGAGAAGAACCAGCGTCTACATCAAAGACATAATCTATTGACTTCTTACTGATATAATCTGCTACATGTGTAATGCTTTCTCTAGAAAGCTATCACATAATCCTTGTTTATATTCATCTAATGTTTGGGACCATTATTTAATGCATCTGTAATTTTTTGTTTACTATGGCCACAAATATTACAGTCAGCATTGTTCTCTAACAGTAACTGCATCATTTCTACATTTCCATTCCATGTACTGAAATATAAAGCATTACCTCCATCATATGTCTGGGCATTAATGTCTGGTTTATGTTTCATTAACAGCTGTACTATACTGATATTGTTACTAGTACATGCACTGATCAGTGGTGTAAAACCTTTCTTGGTACATAGATCAACATTAGGATTCTTTTTTAACAGTAACTTTACTATATCAGTATGTCCTTGCTGACTTGCCACGTACAGAGGACTCCAGCCAATCTTGTCACATAGATCAACATTAGGATTACTCTCTAACAGTAACTTTACTATATCAGTATGTCCTATCTGACTTGCCTTCTACAGAGGACTCCAGCCAATCTTGTTACATAGATCAACATTAGGATTCCTCTCTAACAGTAACTTTACTATATCAGTATGTCCTTGCTGACATGCCACGTACAGAGGACTATAGCCATCCTTGTCACATAGATCAACATTAGGATTCCTCTCTAACAGTAACCTTACTATATCAGTATGTCCATTATTACTTGCCAGTAACAGAGGACTATAGCCATCCTTGTTACATATATCAACATTAGGATTCTTCTCTAACAGTAACTTTACTATATCAGTATGTCCTTGCTGACTTGCCACGTACAGATGACTACAGCCATCGTTGTCACATAGATCAACATTAGGATCCTTCTCTAACAGTAACTTTACTATATCAGTATGTCCTTTAGTACTTGCCCAGTACAGAGGACTATAGCCATCCTTGTGACATAGATCAACATTAGGATTCTTCTCTAACAGTAACTTTACTATATCAGTATGTCCTTGCTGACTTGCCACGTACAGAGGACTCCAGCCATCCTTGTGACATAGATCAACATTAGGATTCTTCTCTAACAGTAACTTTACTATATCAGTATGTCCTTGCTGACTTGCCACGTACAGAGGACTCCAGCCAATCTTGTTACATAGATCAACATTAGGATTCCTCTCTAACAGTAACTTTACTATATCAGAATGTCCCTGCTGACTTGCCATGTACAGAGGACTCCAGCCATCATTGTTACATAGATCAACATTAGATTTCTTCTCTAACAGTAACTTTACTATATCAGTATGTCCTTTATAACTTGCCTTGTACAGAGGACTTATACCATCCTTGTTACATAGATCAACATTAGGATTCCTCTCTAACAGTAACTTTACTATATCAGTATGTCCTTTATAACTTGCCTTGTACAGAGGACTCCAGCCATCATTGTTACATAGATCAACATTAGGATTCCTCTCTAACAGTAACTTTACTATATCAGTATGTCCTTCCTGACTTGCCATGAGCAGAGGACTATAGCCATCCTTGTCACATAGATCAACATTAGGATTCCTCTCTAACAGTAACTTTACTATATCAGTATGTCCTTCCTGACTTGCCATGAACAGTCCAGTAACCCCATCATCTCTACACTGATCCACATCCACACCATTATGTAAAATCCACTGGACTATATCAGTATAACCAGTATAACAAGTATATACCAGTGGAGTATTACCTGATCCACAGTCCTCCTTTGGTCTCACTGTATCCTTGGTACTGGCTAATATTACTTGTTGTGATTTATCTAGTTGTAGTAAGTACTGTATTAACTTTTGTCTGAATGATGATACGTTCATAGTATTGTTAGTGAATACAGCTGACACCTTTCCTACTGACCAGTCCTTTATAAACTTTTGTAAATATGATTCTAAATAATCATCTGGTATTTCTATAATGAAGTCTATATTACTGTTCTTGTCATCTGGTGACTTCTGCCAGATAAAACGTTCATGTACTAAATCACTATCACCATGGTGTATTAAACATTCTATCATTTTCTGACCAAAGTAATGAGCAAGAAAGTCAAACAGTTTATCATGTAGAGTTTTATAAATACCATTCTGTTTACAGATAAATGTACCATCTAGAGTGTCAAGTGCTTTCTTTAGTTTTGCCTTTGGTATACTGTTGAACTCACAAGCCTCACATGTGTCTTTTATGATCTGTCGTTGTTCATCTGTCATTTTACCTTGGAACCATTTCTCATTTAGCTGATTATTAAAGAGAACACATAAAGCAAGACTACATATTTTATAGTTTCCCTTCATCACCATGCTCACTTAACCTGTCTAGCTCACTTTTATAGACATCAAAAGGATTTTTGAAATATTCTTTGACATCTACATCTTCTTTTTTTGTGATATAAGGAACATAAGAGTGGGAAGAAATCACATTTAGAAGATAAATCATCAATGTCTGTCATGCTTGTACCAATATAGGTTTTGGCTATATTTGTTTTCTCTACAGATGTAAGACATAACTTATCTGATATTAAATTACATTCACAGGATTTAAAAGGTGATAATACATTAAACTTATCATCTTTATAAACTTGTAATCTACAAGATACAATAATCTTACAACATTTGTCTGCAATAATTGTGTTAATCACAGGTAACAGTTGTTTTCAGTTATCAATCTGTTGTTGGTTGGCAGTGAAATTTCCACAAATATCATCTACAATGAAGACGGTCTGTTTATCAGGCTGATAATAATCTCTAATGTCTGTTGGTGAGTACACTGGTATTATAGTGTATCCTTCCTTCTTTAAAAGAAGTGATGTGTGTCCTTGCAATAAATGATTTTCCAACTCCTGATGGGGCAGTTAATGTCAAGCAACTTTTATCCTGTAAACGTTCCATGACATAATCACTGGCTCTTGTATTCACAAACATCTTATCTTTCTTTTCCCAGTCTTCTATTTGTTTTTTTATCAGCTCTGAAAAATATATTAAGTGTAGCTAATTAGAAATAAAATAAATGGGGAATGTGTCCATAGGACACAAGATGCTTGCATATCATATAAAGTTACAAAGGGACAACTGAAGAAAGGTAAAAGTGATGCTACCCCAATTTGTTATTGATCTGAGTTTTGTAGTAATAAGTATTGTGTATAAGTTTCGTAACATTTGGTTGAGGCAAACTTAAGTTAGAGAACTGAAACAAAAATTCAGCAAATTTTCCTTTTGTAAAGGGACATAACTCTAGAACAGTAAAAGTGACACCACCAAAAATCAAACTTGATTTGTATTTTGTAGTTATAAGTATTGTGTATAAATTTCATAACATTTATTTGAGGCAAACTAAAGTTAGAGAACGGAAACGAAAAAATTAGCAATTTTTCATTTGTAAAGGGCCTAACTCTAGCACGGTTAAAGTGACGCCTCCAAAATTCAAACTTGATCTGTGTTTTGAGGTAATAATCATTGTGTAAAAGTTTCATAACATTTGGTTACATTTCGCAAACCAAAATAATAGAACGGGAAACCAACTTTGGGACGTATGGACGTACGGTACGGACAAGGGTAAAACTTAATGCCTCATCCGCTACGGAGGGGGCATAAAAAACTTAATATTCATATGAATTAATCATAATCATTTAAAACAGAATTAAAATGGTGAAATAAGTCTATGGTGTAAGTTGTCTCACATTTTGTTATCTCAAAACCTTTCATTCCTTACTATATAATTTGCCATACAATATCTGTTATATAAAAAAGAAGATGTGGTATGATTGCCAATGAGACAGCTATCCACAAAAGACCAAAATGACACAAACATTAACAACTATAGGTCACCGTACGGTCTTCAACAATGAGCAAAGCCCATACCGCATAGTCAGCTATAAAAGGCCCCGCTAAGACAATGTAAAACAATTCAAACGAGAAAACTAACTAACTTGTTTCAAAGCTGAGACATTTGCACATGTGTGGTGATATTTATTTTTCAGTAATTGAGCATACCCTAAAAAGCCCTTGTGATGCAGCTTCTGTTGGTAATAAATCCTTTTTTTTTCACACAATAACAATGAATAAATTATTTTAATATTTAGTACTTTAAATATTAACAATTCATTTCAGGTAGGCGATAATGGTAGATTTTTACTCAATTCCTCTGCCCATATGGCAAACTTGCATTTAAGAGTTGAATGCTTCTTTTTGTAACTTTATATATTGGGGTGTAAAAGCGTTGGCAGAAGTACATTTTGTATTCTAAAAATGTGCGCACGGTGAACGCTTTTACAACCCTATGAAGTTACAAAAAGAAGCATTCAATACTTATAATTACAGCTTTTAGCTATGATCATGAAAACACGAATTTTATATTTTTTTTTTTTTTAATTTAACTGTGCACTTTATTGTGGGACCACATGTTATCATGAATGATAAGTTTTATTGAGTGATGCAATTGCTTAAGGAATAACACGTGATTTACAGTTAGCCAATCAGAATAAAGTATTTTAATGAAACTTACATCTAATGTAATTATATATGTATGATGGCTTGTTTCGAAGCTGAGACATTTGCACATGTGTGGTGAAATTTTCGGGGTCCAAAGTGATATTTATTTTTCAGTAATTGAGCATTACCCTAAAAAGCCCTTGTAATGCAGCTTCTGTTGGAAATAAATCCTTTTTTTTTCACACAATAACAATGAATAAATTATTTTAAAATTTAGTACTTTGCATACATTTAATAACTCCATAGGTTTTACAAATTTATCTAATGATGCTCTGCTCTTTGAATAAGCACAAACATGACAAATGGTTAAGCTCAGTCACTTGTTAAAAATAGAAACGTATCCAATATCACAGCAAAGACTTTTTTATTTACTTACTATATTTGAGTACATCAATTTGAGGTGAATAAAGGATAATGACCCTAGTGAGATCTGACTATGCACACAATTTTACATGTGTATGCAAGGTTACATGTGTATGCCAAGGTTACATGTGTATAATCCAAGGTTACATGTCCCTTATAGGTTAGCCTAGATTCTGTTAAATCTGAGGTCAAGGTGAGATAAACCCTGTCTCATGGACATGTATACCTAAAAAGGATTGTATATACCAAATAGAATTATATTATTACTCTTAATAATAGAAACAAGAGTGCACACACTGAAATGTC
>NW_027269113.1:0-19336 GCF_963676685.1 Mytilus edulis
GTCTGGTTTTCTTATATCTGGTTGCTATGTACAAATCTGTAATATTTGCATTAAATATACCAAACTGATGCTTTTAAATTAATGTATACATGCCGTACAATATTTTTCAGAATTATTTTACTCCATTCGCAAACACATTTCTATGCTAAAACATCACTAATATTTTGTATTTGTCCCTTCTTAAGGGTGCAATCAACAGTTTTTTACGTGACGTCATTCTGTAACAGGGCATGTAATAGTGGACCCATCATGCAGAAGTCAGATATTCATAGCTATATAGATATCTATACATCAATGGAAAGATAATTCTATGAACTTTCTGAATAAATAAAAAAAAATCCAACATCTCTTGTTTAAACATGCAAATTGGTACAAGTTATCAGCTGGAAATTAGGCATTTTCCCCCTAAAAAACCTTAAAAACAGACCACCTTTGGACACACGGATCAGTAACCTGTGCATATATATTTGAGATTTCTTATAATATGCATTTCGAAGAGCTTATCCAGCTGATTTAAGAAAATGTTGTTTCAGCCTACGTTCGCCTGCTCCGAAAGGAGCTATCTTACCTGACAAATCAAAGTGCTTTTTGCAACAGGTGAAAATCAGCTGTTTATGGAGTTGCCTCCCATATAGAAGGAAGTCACAAAAACATTTTTTTTTTTTTAAATCTTGACAAAAGTGGCATTTTAATTGAACTTCAATATATGTTTTTCACATTGAACATAAAAAACAATCAACTTTTTCATTTAGTGGTATATAAATAGCAGGGAATTCCATCAGTATGTAAATCTCACTGGGGAAATACCCCTAGTTTTTAGTACGAAACTGTTTATAGCACCCTTAAGCAAAACCTTGTATGCGATATATAAAAAATTCTCAGCTTTTCTGAATCTGTACACTATACCCATTAAAATGATGTCTTACTTTAAGGATTGTGACCACAAATAGTGAAACTACAGCTCTTTTTTTTATGTCGCGCGGTAGTGGCATATTGGCCAGTGGCAAACAGTTTAACTGGCAAATCCCAAACATTTCCTGTATCACATTTTCATCAGTTTTACAAAGAAAATAAATCATAAAATAGGGTTTCTTTTAAATAAATAGAATAAAAACTATGAAATAGGCATGAATAAAGTTACTTTAAATAGATTTTGTTCCCAGTACTATATGAACTAAGTTATAGCTGAGTTGAGAAAATATTGAAATAGTGTTTTTCTTAGGAATGGCATGTGTACCTTTTTGACTATAAAAAGTACCAAATATATATTATAATGAATAAAACTTTATGTAACACTGATCAGGAGTAAAGGTCAAAGTAGAAAAAAATCTACACTTTTCATATGCAACTTTTGGTTCCAAATATATGAGAGATTGAATAAAAATATCATGACGTCGCAAAAAATTAAAAAACTTCAATATTCGCAGAGTCTGGTTTTCTTATATCTGGTTGCTATGTACAAATCTGTAATATTTGCATTAAATATACCAAACTGATGCTTTTAAATTAATGTATACATGCCGTACAATATTTTCAGAATTATTTTACTCCATTCGCAAACACATTTCTATGCTAAAACATCACTAATATTTTGTATTTGTCCCTTCTTAAGGGTGCAATCAACAGTTTTTTACGTGACGTCATTCTGTAACAGGGCATGTAATAGTGGACCCATCATGCAGAAGTCAGATATTCATAGCTATATAGATATCTATACATCAATGGAAAGATAATTCTATGAACTTTCTGAATAAATAAAAAAAAATCCAACATCTCTTGTTTAAACATGCAAATTGGTACAAGTTATCAGCTGGAAATTAGGCATTTTCCCCCTAAAAAACCTTAAAAACAGACCACCTTTGGACACACGGATCAGTAACCTGTGCATATATATTTGAGATTTCTTATAATATGCATTTCGAAGAGCTTATCCAGCTGATTTAAGAAAATGTTGTTTCAGCCTACGTTCGCCTGCTCCGAAAGGAGCTATCTTACCTGACAAATCAAAGTGCTTTTTGCAACAGGTGAAAATCAGCTGTTTATGGAGTTGCCTCCCATATAGAAGGAAGTCACAAAAACATTTTTTTTTTTTTAAATCTTGACAAAAGTGGCATTTTAATTGAACTTCAATATATGTTTTTCACATTGAACATAAAAAACAATCAACTTTTTCATTTAGTGGTATATAAATAGCAGGGAATTCCATCAGTATGTAAATCTCACTGGGGAAATACCCCTAGTTTTTAGTACGAAACTGTTTATAGCACCCTTAAGCAAAACCTTGTATGCGATATATAAAAAATTCTCAGCTTTTCTGAATCTGTACACTATACCCATTAAAATGATGTCTTACTTTAAGGATTGTGACCACAAATAGTGAAACTACAGCTCTTTTTTTTATGTCGCGCGGTAGTGGCATATTGGCCAGTGGCAAACAGTTTAACTGGCAAATCCCAAACATTTCCTGTATCACATTTTCATCAGTTTTACAAAGAAAATAAATCATAAAATAGGGTTTCTTTTAAATAAATAGAATAAAAACTATGAAATAGGCATGAATAAAGTTACTTTAAATAGATTTTGTTCCCAGTACTATATGAACTAAGTTATAGCTGAGTTGAGAAAATATTGAAATAGTGTTTTTCTTAGGAATGGCATGTGTACCTTTTTGACTATAAAAAGTACCAAATATATATTATAATGAATAAAACTTTATGTAACACTGATCAGGAGTAAAGGTCAAAGTAGAAAAAATCTACACTTTTCATATGCAACTTTTGGTTCCAAATATATGAGAGATTGAATAAAAATATCATGACGTCGCAAAAAATTAAAAAACTTCAATATTCGCAGAGTCTGGTTTTCTTATATCTGGTTGCTATGTACAAATCTGTAATATTTGCATTAAATATACCAAACTGATGCTTTTAAATTAATGTATACATGCCGTACAATATTTTTCAGAATTATTTTACTCCATTCGCAAACACATTTCTATGCTAAAACATCACTAATATTTTGTATTTGTCCCTTCTTAAGGGTGCAATCAACAGTTTTTTACGTGACGTCATTCTGTAACAGGGCATGTAATAGTGGACCCATCATGCAGAAGTCAGATATTCATAGCTATATAGATATCTATACATCAATGGAAAGATAATTCTATGAACTTTCTGAATAAATAAAAAAAAATCCAACATCTCTTGTTTAAACATGCAAATTGGTACAAGTTATCAGCTGGAAATTAGGCATTTTCCCCCTAAAAAACCTTAAAAACAGACCACCTTTGGACACACGGATCAGTAACCTGTGCATATATATTTGAGATTTCTTATAATATGCATTTCGAAGAGCTTATCCAGCTGATTTAAGAAAATGTTGTTTCAGCCTACGTTCGCCTGCTCCGAAAGGAGCTATCTTACCTGACAAATCAAAGTGCTTTTTGCAACAGGTGAAAATCAGCTGTTTATGGAGTTGCCTCCCATATAGAAGGAAGTCACAAAAACATTTTTTTTTTTTTAAATCTTGACAAAAGTGGCATTTTAATTGAACTTCAATATATGTTTTTCACATTGAACATAAAAAACAATCAACTTTTTCATTTAGTGGTATATAAATAGCAGGGAATTCCATCAGTATGTAAATCTCACTGGGGAAATACCCCTAGTTTTTAGTACGAAACTGTTTATAGCACCCTTAAGCAAAACCTTGTATGCGATATATAAAAAATTCTCAGCTTTTCTGAATCTGTACACTATACCCATTAAAATGATGTCTTACTTTAAGGATTGTGACCACAAATAGTGAAACTACAGCTCTTTTTTTTATGTCGCGCGGTAGTGGCATATTGGCCAGTGGCAAACAGTTTAACTGGCAAATCCCAAACATTTCCTGTATCACATTTTCATCAGTTTTACAAAGAAAATAAATCATAAAATAGGGTTTCTTTTAAATAAATAGAATAAAAACTATGAAATAGGCATGAATAAAGTTACTTTAAATAGATTTTGTTCCCAGTACTATATGAACTAAGTTATAGCTGAGTTGAGAAAATATTGAAATAGTGTTTTTCTTAGGAATGGCATGTGTACCTTTTTGACTATAAAAAGTACCAAATATATATTATAATGAATAAAACTTTATGTAACACTGATCAGGAGTAAAGGTCAAAGTAGAAAAAATCTACACTTTTCATATGCAACTTTTGGTTCCAAATATATGAGAGATTGAATAAAAATATCATGACGTCGCAAAAAATTAAAAAACTTCAATATTCGCAGAGTCTGGTTTTCTTATATCTGGTTGCTATGTACAAATCTGTAATATTTGCATTAAATATACCAAACTGATGCTTTTAAATTAATGTATACATGCCGTACAATATTTTTCAGAATTATTTTACTCCATTCGCAAACACATTTCTATGCTAAAACATCACTAATATTTTGTATTTGTCCCTTCTTAAGGGTGCAATCAACAGTTTTTTACGTGACGTCATTCTGTAACAGGGCATGTAATAGTGGACCCATCATGCAGAAGTCAGATATTCATAGCTATATAGATATCTATACATCAATGGAAAGATAATTCTATGAACTTTCTGAATAAATAAAAAAAAATCCAACATCTCTTGTTTAAACATGCAAATTGGTACAAGTTATCAGCTGGAAATTAGGCATTTTCCCCCTAAAAAACCTTAAAAACAGACCACCTTTGGACACACGGATCAGTAACCTGTGCATATATATTTGAGATTTCTTATAATATGCATTTCGAAGAGCTTATCCAGCTGATTTAAGAAAATGTTGTTTCAGCCTACGTTCGCCTGCTCCGAAAGGAGCTATCTTACCTGACAAATCAAAGTGCTTTTTGCAACAGGTGAAAATCAGCTGTTTATGGAGTTGCCTCCCATATAGAAGGAAGTCACAAAAACATTTTTTTTTTTTTAAATCTTGACAAAAGTGGCATTTTAATTGAACTTCAATATATGTTTTTCACATTGAACATAAAAAACAATCAACTTTTTCATTTAGTGGTATATAAATAGCAGGGAATTCCATCAGTATGTAAATCTCACTGGGGAAATACCCCTAGTTTTTAGTACGAAACTGTTTATAGCACCCTTAAGCAAAACCTTGTATGCGATATATAAAAAATTCTCAGCTTTTCTGAATCTGTACACTATACCCATTAAAATGATGTCTTACTTTAAGGATTGTGACCACAAATAGTGAAACTACAGCTCTTTTTTTTATGTCGCGCGGTAGTGGCATATTGGCCAGTGGCAAACAGTTTAACTGGCAAATCCCAAACATTTCCTGTATCACATTTTCATCAGTTTTACAAAGAAAATAAATCATAAAATAGGGTTTCTTTTAAATAAATAGAATAAAAACTATGAAATAGGCATGAATAAAGTTACTTTAAATAGATTTTGTTCCCAGTACTATATGAACTAAGTTATAGCTGAGTTGAGAAAATATTGAAATAGTGTTTTTCTTAGGAATGGCATGTGTACCTTTTTGACTATAAAAAGTACCAAATATATATTATAATGAATAAAACTTTATGTAACACTGATCAGGAGTAAAGGTCAAAGTAGAAAAAATCTACACTTTTCATATGCAACTTTTGGTTCCAAATATATGAGAGATTGAATAAAAATATCATGACGTCGCAAAAAATTAAAAAACTTCAATATTCGCAGAGTCTGGTTTTCTTATATCTGGTTGCTATGTACAAATCTGTAATATTTGCATTAAATATACCAAACTGATGCTTTTAAATTAATGTATACATGCCGTACAATATTTTTCAGAATTATTTTACTCCATTCGCAAACACATTTCTATGCTAAAACATCACTAATATTTTGTATTTGTCCCTTCTTAAGGGTGCAATCAACAGTTTTTTACGTGACGTCATTCTGTAACAGGGCATGTAATAGTGGACCCATCATGCAGAAGTCAGATATTCATAGCTATATAGATATCTATACATCAATGGAAAGATAATTCTATGAACTTTCTGAATAAATAAAAAAAAATCCAACATCTCTTGTTTAAACATGCAAATTGGTACAAGTTATCAGCTGGAAATTAGGCATTTTCCCCCTAAAAAACCTTAAAAACAGACCACCTTTGGACACACGGATCAGTAACCTGTGCATATATATTTGAGATTTCTTATAATATGCATTTCGAAGAGCTTATCCAGCTGATTTAAGAAAATGTTGTTTCAGCCTACGTTCGCCTGCTCCGAAAGGAGCTATCTTACCTGACAAATCAAAGTGCTTTTTGCAACAGGTGAAAATCAGCTGTTTATGGAGTTGCCTCCCATATAGAAGGAAGTCACAAAAACATTTTTTTTTTTTTAAATCTTGACAAAAGTGGCATTTTAATTGAACTTCAATATATGTTTTTCACATTGAACATAAAAAACAATCAACTTTTTCATTTAGTGGTATATAAATAGCAGGGAATTCCATCAGTATGTAAATCTCACTGGGGAAATACCCCTAGTTTTTAGTACGAAACTGTTTATAGCACCCTTAAGCAAAACCTTGTATGCGATATATAAAAAATTCTCAGCTTTTCTGAATCTGTACACTATACCCATTAAAATGATGTCTTACTTTAAGGATTGTGACCACAAATAGTGAAACTACAGCTCTTTTTTTTATGTCGCGCGGTAGTGGCATATTGGCCAGTGGCAAACAGTTTAACTGGCAAATCCCAAACATTTCCTGTATCACATTTTCATCAGTTTTACAAAGAAAATAAATCATAAAATAGGGTTTCTTTTAAATAAATAGAATAAAAACTATGAAATAGGCATGAATAAAGTTACTTTAAATAGATTTTGTTCCCAGTACTATATGAACTAAGTTATAGCTGAGTTGAGAAAATATTGAAATAGTGTTTTTCTTAGGAATGGCATGTGTACCTTTTTGACTATAAAAAGTACCAAATATATATTATAATGAATAAAACTTTATGTAACACTGATCAGGAGTAAAGGTCAAAGTAGAAAAAATCTACACTTTTCATATGCAACTTTTGGTTCCAAATATATGAGAGATTGAATAAAAATATCATGACGTCGCAAAAAATTAAAAAACTTCAATATTCGCAGAGTCTGGTTTTCTTATATCTGGTTGCTATGTACAAATCTGTAATATTTGCATTAAATATACCAAACTGATGCTTTTAAATTAATGTATACATGCCGTACAATATTTTTCAGAATTATTTTACTCCATTCGCAAACACATTTCTATGCTAAAACATCACTAATATTTTGTATTTGTCCCTTCTTAAGGGTGCAATCAACAGTTTTTTACGTGACGTCATTCTGTAACAGGGCATGTAATAGTGGACCCATCATGCAGAAGTCAGATATTCATAGCTATATAGATATCTATACATCAATGGAAAGATAATTCTATGAACTTTCTGAATAAATAAAAAAAAATCCAACATCTCTTGTTTAAACATGCAAATTGGTACAAGTTATCAGCTGGAAATTAGGCATTTTCCCCCTAAAAAACCTTAAAAACAGACCACCTTTGGACACACGGATCAGTAACCTGTGCATATATATTTGAGATTTCTTATAATATGCATTTCGAAGAGCTTATCCAGCTGATTTAAGAAAATGTTGTTTCAGCCTACGTTCGCCTGCTCCGAAAGGAGCTATCTTACCTGACAAATCAAAGTGCTTTTTGCAACAGGTGAAAATCAGCTGTTTATGGAGTTGCCTCCCATATAGAAGGAAGTCACAAAAACATTTTTTTTTTTTTAAATCTTGACAAAAGTGGCATTTTAATTGAACTTCAATATATGTTTTTCACATTGAACATAAAAAACAATCAACTTTTTCATTTAGTGGTATATAAATAGCAGGGAATTCCATCAGTATGTAAATCTCACTGGGGAAATACCCCTAGTTTTTAGTACGAAACTGTTTATAGCACCCTTAAGCAAAACCTTGTATGCGATATATAAAAAATTCTCAGCTTTTCTGAATCTGTACACTATACCCATTAAAATGATGTCTTACTTTAAGGATTGTGACCACAAATAGTGAAACTACAGCTCTTTTTTTTATGTCGCGCGGTAGTGGCATATTGGCCAGTGGCAAACAGTTTAACTGGCAAATCCCAAACATTTCCTGTATCACATTTTCATCAGTTTTACAAAGAAAATAAATCATAAAATAGGGTTTCTTTTAAATAAATAGAATAAAAACTATGAAATAGGCATGAATAAAGTTACTTTAAATAGATTTTGTTCCCAGTACTATATGAACTAAGTTATAGCTGAGTTGAGAAAATATTGAAATAGTGTTTTTCTTAGGAATGGCATGTGTACCTTTTTGACTATAAAAAGTACCAAATATATATTATAATGAATAAAACTTTATGTAACACTGATCAGGAGTAAAGGTCAAAGTAGAAAAAATCTACACTTTTCATATGCAACTTTTGGTTCCAAATATATGAGAGATTGAATAAAAATATCATGACGTCGCAAAAAATTAAAAAACTTCAATATTCGCAGAGTCTGGTTTTCTTATATCTGGTTGCTATGTACAAATCTGTAATATTTGCATTAAATATACCAAACTGATGCTTTTAAATTAATGTATACATGCCGTACAATATTTTTCAGAATTATTTTACTCCATTCGCAAACACATTTCTATGCTAAAACATCACTAATATTTTGTATTTGTCCCTTCTTAAGGGTGCAATCAACAGTTTTTTACGTGACGTCATTCTGTAACAGGGCATGTAATAGTGGACCCATCATGCAGAAGTCAGATATTCATAGCTATATAGATATCTATACATCAATGGAAAGATAATTCTATGAACTTTCTGAATAAATAAAAAAAAATCCAACATCTCTTGTTTAAACATGCAAATTGGTACAAGTTATCAGCTGGAAATTAGGCATTTTCCCCCTAAAAAACCTTAAAAACAGACCACCTTTGGACACACGGATCAGTAACCTGTGCATATATATTTGAGATTTCTTATAATATGCATTTCGAAGAGCTTATCCAGCTGATTTAAGAAAATGTTGTTTCAGCCTACGTTCGCCTGCTCCGAAAGGAGCTATCTTACCTGACAAATCAAAGTGCTTTTTGCAACAGGTGAAAATCAGCTGTTTATGGAGTTGCCTCCCATATAGAAGGAAGTCACAAAAACATTTTTTTTTTTTTAAATCTTGACAAAAGTGGCATTTTAATTGAACTTCAATATATGTTTTTCACATTGAACATAAAAAACAATCAACTTTTTCATTTAGTGGTATATAAATAGCAGGGAATTCCATCAGTATGTAAATCTCACTGGGGAAATACCCCTAGTTTTTAGTACGAAACTGTTTATAGCACCCTTAAGCAAAACCTTGTATGCGATATATAAAAAATTCTCAGCTTTTCTGAATCTGTACACTATACCCATTAAAATGATGTCTTACTTTAAGGATTGTGACCACAAATAGTGAAACTACAGCTCTTTTTTTTATGTCGCGCGGTAGTGGCATATTGGCCAGTGGCAAACAGTTTAACTGGCAAATCCCAAACATTTCCTGTATCACATTTTCATCAGTTTTACAAAGAAAATAAATCATAAAATAGGGTTTCTTTTAAATAAATAGAATAAAAACTATGAAATAGGCATGAATAAAGTTACTTTAAATAGATTTTGTTCCCAGTACTATATGAACTAAGTTATAGCTGAGTTGAGAAAATATTGAAATAGTGTTTTTCTTAGGAATGGCATGTGTACCTTTTTGACTATAAAAAGTACCAAATATATATTATAATGAATAAAACTTTATGTAACACTGATCAGGAGTAAAGGTCAAAGTAGAAAAAATCTACACTTTTCATATGCAACTTTTGGTTCCAAATATATGAGAGATTGAATAAAAATATCATGACGTCGCAAAAAATTAAAAAACTTCAATATTCGCAGAGTCTGGTTTTCTTATATCTGGTTGCTATGTACAAATCTGTAATATTTGCATTAAATATACCAAACTGATGCTTTTAAATTAATGTATACATGCCGTACAATATTTTTCAGAATTATTTTACTCCATTCGCAAACACATTTCTATGCTAAAACATCACTAATATTTTGTATTTGTCCCTTCTTAAGGGTGCAATCAACAGTTTTTTACGTGACGTCATTCTGTAACAGGGCATGTAATAGTGGACCCATCATGCAGAAGTCAGATATTCATAGCTATATAGATATCTATACATCAATGGAAAGATAATTCTATGAACTTTCTGAATAAATAAAAAAAAATCCAACATCTCTTGTTTAAACATGCAAATTGGTACAAGTTATCAGCTGGAAATTAGGCATTTTCCCCCTAAAAAAACCTTAAAAACAGACCACCTTTGGACACACGGATCAGTAACCTGTGCATATATATTTGAGATTTCTTATAATATGCATTTCGAAGAGCTTATCCAGCTGATTTAAGAAAATGTTGTTTCAGCCTACGTTCGCCTGCTCCGAAAGGAGCTATCTTACCTGACAAATCAAAGTGCTTTTTGCAACAGGTGAAAATCAGCTGTTTATGGAGTTGCCTCCCATATAGAAGGAAGTCACAAAAACATTTTTTTTTTTTTAAATCTTGACAAAAGTGGCATTTTAATTGAACTTCAATATATGTTTTTCACATTGAACATAAAAAACAATCAACTTTTTCATTTAGTGGTATATAAATAGCAGGGAATTCCATCAGTATGTAAATCTCACTGGGGAAATACCCCTAGTTTTTAGTACGAAACTGTTTATAGCACCCTTAAGCAAAACCTTGTATGCGATATATAAAAAATTCTCAGCTTTTCTGAATCTGTACACTATACCCATTAAAATGATGTCTTACTTTAAGGATTGTGACCACAAATAGTGAAACTACAGCTCTTTTTTTTATGTCGCGCGGTAGTGGCATATTGGCCAGTGGCAAACAGTTTAACTGGCAAATCCCAAACATTTCCTGTATCACATTTTCATCAGTTTTACAAAGAAAATAAATCATAAAATAGGGTTTCTTTTAAATAAATAGAATAAAAACTATGAAATAGGCATGAATAAAGTTACTTTAAATAGATTTTGTTCCCAGTACTATATGAACTAAGTTATAGCTGAGTTGAGAAAATATTGAAATAGTGTTTTTCTTAGGAATGGCATGTGTACCTTTTTGACTATAAAAAGTACCAAATATATATTATAATGAATAAAACTTTATGTAACACTGATCAGGAGTAAAGGTCAAAGTAGAAAAAATCTACACTTTTCATATGCAACTTTTGGTTCCAAATATATGAGAGATTGAATAAAAATATCATGACGTCGCAAAAAATTAAAAAACTTCAATATTCGCAGAGTCTGGTTTTCTTATATCTGGTTGCTATGTACAAATCTGTAATATTTGCATTAAATATACCAAACTGATGCTTTTAAATTAATGTATACATGCCGTACAATATTTTTCAGAATTATTTTACTCCATTCGCAAACACATTTCTATGCTAAAACATCACTAATATTTTGTATTTGTCCCTTCTTAAGGGTGCAATCAACAGTTTTTTACGTGACGTCATTCTGTAACAGGGCATGTAATAGTGGACCCATCATGCAGAAGTCAGATATTCATAGCTATATAGATATCTATACATCAATGGAAAGATAATTCTATGAACTTTCTGAATAAATAAAAAAAAATCCAACATCTCTTGTTTAAACATGCAAATTGGTACAAGTTATCAGCTGGAAATTAGGCATTTTCCCCCTAAAAAACCTTAAAAACAGACCACCTTTGGACACACGGATCAGTAACCTGTGCATATATATTTGAGATTTCTTATAATATGCATTTCGAAGAGCTTATCCAGCTGATTTAAGAAAATGTTGTTTCAGCCTACGTTCGCCTGCTCCGAAAGGAGCTATCTTACCTGACAAATCAAAGTGCTTTTTGCAACAGGTGAAAATCAGCTGTTTATGGAGTTGCCTCCCATATAGAAGGAAGTCACAAAAACATTTTTTTTTTTTTAAATCTTGACAAAAGTGGCATTTTAATTGAACTTCAATATATGTTTTTCACATTGAACATAAAAAACAATCAACTTTTTCATTTAGTGGTATATAAATAGCAGGGAATTCCATCAGTATGTAAATCTCACTGGGGAAATACCCCTAGTTTTTAGTACGAAACTGTTTATAGCACCCTTAAGCAAAACCTTGTATGCGATATATAAAAAATTCTCAGCTTTTCTGAATCTGTACACTATACCCATTAAAATGATGTCTTACTTTAAGGATTGTGACCACAAATAGTGAAACTACAGCTCTTTTTTTTATGTCGCGCGGTAGTGGCATATTGGCCAGTGGCAAACAGTTTAACTGGCAAATCCCAAACATTTCCTGTATCACATTTTCATCAGTTTTACAAAGAAAATAAATCATAAAATAGGGTTTCTTTTAAATAAATAGAATAAAAACTATGAAATAGGCATGAATAAAGTTACTTTAAATAGATTTTGTTCCCAGTACTATATGAACTAAGTTATAGCTGAGTTGAGAAAATATTGAAATAGTGTTTTTCTTAGGAATGGCATGTGTACCTTTTTGACTATAAAAAGTACCAAATATATATTATAATGAATAAAACTTTATGTAACACTGATCAGGAGTAAAGGTCAAAGTAGAAAAAATCTACACTTTTCATATGCAACTTTTGGTTCCAAATATATGAGAGATTGAATAAAAATATCATGACGTCGCAAAAAATTAAAAAACTTCAATATTCGCAGAGTCTGGTTTTCTTATATCTGGTTGCTATGTACAAATCTGTAATATTTGCATTAAATATACCAAACTGATGCTTTTAAATTAATGTATACATGCCGTACAATATTTTTCAGAATTATTTTACTCCATTCGCAAACACATTTCTATGCTAAAACATCACTAATATTTTGTATTTGTCCCTTCTTAAGGGTGCAATCAACAGTTTTTTACGTGACGTCATTCTGTAACAGGGCATGTAATAGTGGACCCATCATGCAGAAGTCAGATATTCATAGCTATATAGATATCTATACATCAATGGAAAGATAATTCTATGAACTTTCTGAATAAATAAAAAAAAATCCAACATCTCTTGTTTAAACATGCAAATTGGTACAAGTTATCAGCTGGAAATTAGGCATTTTCCCCCTAAAAAACCTTAAAAACAGACCACCTTTGGACACACGGATCAGTAACCTGTGCATATATATTTGAGATTTCTTATAATATGCATTTCGAAGAGCTTATCCAGCTGATTTAAGAAAATGTTGTTTCAGCCTACGTTCGCCTGCTCCGAAAGGAGCTATCTTACCTGACAAATCAAAGTGCTTTTTGCAACAGGTGAAAATCAGCTGTTTATGGAGTTGCCTCCCATATAGAAGGAAGTCACAAAAACATTTTTTTTTTTTTAAATCTTGACAAAAGTGGCATTTTAATTGAACTTCAATATATGTTTTTCACATTGAACATAAAAAACAATCAACTTTTTCATTTAGTGGTATATAAATAGCAGGGAATTCCATCAGTATGTAAATCTCACTGGGGAAATACCCCTAGTTTTTAGTACGAAACTGTTTATAGCACCCTTAAGCAAAACCTTGTATGCGATATATAAAAAATTCTCAGCTTTTCTGAATCTGTACACTATACCCATTAAAATGATGTCTTACTTTAAGGATTGTGACCACAAATAGTGAAACTACAGCTCTTTTTTTTATGTCGCGCGGTAGTGGCATATTGGCCAGTGGCAAACAGTTTAACTGGCAAATCCCAAACATTTCCTGTATCACATTTTCATCAGTTTTACAAAGAAAATAAATCATAAAATAGGGTTTCTTTTAAATAAATAGAATAAAAACTATGAAATAGGCATGAATAAAGTTACTTTAAATAGATTTTGTTCCCAGTACTATATGAACTAAGTTATAGCTGAGTTGAGAAAATATTGAAATAGTGTTTTTCTTAGGAATGGCATGTGTACCTTTTTGACTATAAAAAGTACCAAATATATATTATAATGAATAAAACTTTATGTAACACTGATCAGGAGTAAAGGTCAAAGTAGAAAAAATCTACACTTTTCATATGCAACTTTTGGTTCCAAATATATGAGAGATTGAATAAAAATATCATGACGTCGCAAAAAATTAAAAAACTTCAATATTCGCAGAGTCTGGTTTTCTTATATCTGGTTGCTATGTACAAATCTGTAATATTTGCATTAAATATACCAAACTGATGCTTTTAAATTAATGTATACATGCCGTACAATATTTTTCAGAATTATTTTACTCCATTCGCAAACACATTTCTATGCTAAAACATCACTAATATTTTGTATTTGTCCCTTCTTAAGGGTGCAATCAACAGTTTTTTACGTGACGTCATTCTGTAACAGGGCATGTAATAGTGGACCCATCATGCAGAAGTCAGATATTCATAGCTATATAGATATCTATACATCAATGGAAAGATAATTCTATGAACTTTCTGAATAAATAAAAAAAAATCCAACATCTCTTGTTTAAACATGCAAATTGGTACAAGTTATCAGCTGGAAATTAGGCATTTTCCCCCTAAAAAACCTTAAAAACAGACCACCTTTGGACACACGGATCAGTAACCTGTGCATATATATTTGAGATTTCTTATAATATGCATTTCGAAGAGCTTATCCAGCTGATTTAAGAAAATGTTGTTTCAGCCTACGTTCGCCTGCTCCGAAAGGAGCTATCTTACCTGACAAATCAAAGTGCTTTTTGCAACAGGTGAAAATCAGCTGTTTATGGAGTTGCCTCCCATATAGAAGGAAGTCACAAAAACATTTTTTTTTTTTTAAATCTTGACAAAAGTGGCATTTTAATTGAACTTCAATATATGTTTTTCACATTGAACATAAAAAACAATCAACTTTTTCATTTAGTGGTATATAAATAGCAGGGAATTCCATCAGTATGTAAATCTCACTGGGGAAATACCCCTAGTTTTTAGTACGAAACTGTTTATAGCACCCTTAAGCAAAACCTTGTATGCGATATATAAAAAATTCTCAGCTTTTCTGAATCTGTACACTATACCCATTAAAATGATGTCTTACTTTAAGGATTGTGACCACAAATAGTGAAACTACAGCTCTTTTTTTTATGTCGCGCGGTAGTGGCATATTGGCCAGTGGCAAACAGTTTAACTGGCAAATCCCAAACATTTCCTGTATCACATTTTCATCAGTTTTACAAAGAAAATAAATCATAAAATAGGGTTTCTTTTAAATAAATAGAATAAAAACTATGAAATAGGCATGAATAAAGTTACTTTAAATAGATTTTGTTCCCAGTACTATATGAACTAAGTTATAGCTGAGTTGAGAAAATATTGAAATAGTGTTTTTCTTAGGAATGGCATGTGTACCTTTTTGACTATAAAAAGTACCAAATATATATTATAATGAATAAAACTTTATGTAACACTGATCAGGAGTAAAGGTCAAAGTAGAAAAAATCTACACTTTTCATATGCAACTTTTGGTTCCAAATATATGAGAGATTGAATAAAAATATCATGACGTCGCAAAAAATTAAAAAACTTCAATATTCGCAGAGTCTGGTTTTCTTATATCTGGTTGCTATGTACAAATCTGTAATATTTGCATTAAATATACCAAACTGATGCTTTTAAATTAATGTATACATGCCGTACAATATTTTTCAGAATTATTTTACTCCATTCGCAAACACATTTCTATGCTAAAACATCACTAATATTTTGTATTTGTCCCTTCTTAAGGGTGCAATCAACAGTTTTTTACGTGACGTCATTCTGTAACAGGGCATGTAATAGTGGACCCATCATGCAGAAGTCAGATATTCATAGCTATATAGATATCTATACATCAATGGAAAGATAATTCTATGAACTTTCTGAATAAATAAAAAAAAATCCAACATCTCTTGTTTAAACATGCAAATTGGTACAAGTTATCAGCTGGAAATTAGGCATTTTCCCCCTAAAAAACCTTAAAAACAGACCACCTTTGGACACACGGATCAGTAACCTGTGCATATATATTTGAGATTTCTTATAATATGCATTTCGAAGAGCTTATCCAGCTGATTTAAGAAAATGTTGTTTCAGCCTACGTTCGCCTGCTCCGAAAGGAGCTATCTTACCTGACAAATCAAAGTGCTTTTTGCAACAGGTGAAAATCAGCTGTTTATGGAGTTGCCTCCCATATAGAAGGAAGTCACAAAAACATTTTTTTTTTTTTTAAATCTTGACAAAAGTGGCATTTTAATTGAACTTCAATATATGTTTTTCACATTGAACATAAAAAACAATCAACTTTTTCATTTAGTGGTATATAAATAGCAGGGAATTCCATCAGTATGTAAATCTCACTGGGGAAATACCCCTAGTTTTTAGTACGAAACTGTTTATAGCACCCTTAAGCAAAACCTTGTATGCGATATATAAAAAATTCTCAGCTTTTCTGAATCTGTACACTATACCCATTAAAATGATGTCTTACTTTAAGGATTGTGACCACAAATAGTGAAACTACAGCTCTTTTTTTTATGTCGCGCGGTAGTGGCATATTGGCCAGTGGCAAACAGTTTAACTGGCAAATCCCAAACATTTCCTGTATCACATTTTCATCAGTTTTACAAAGAAAATAAATCATAAAATAGGGTTTCTTTTAAATAAATAGAATAAAAACTATGAAATAGGCATGAATAAAGTTACTTTAAATAGATTTTGTTCCCAGTACTATATGAACTAAGTTATAGCTGAGTTGAGAAAATATTGAAATAGTGTTTTTCTTAGGAATGGCATGTGTACCTTTTTGACTATAAAAAGTACCAAATATATATTATAATGAATAAAACTTTATGTAACACTGATCAGGAGTAAAGGTCAAAGTAGAAAAAATCTACACTTTTCATATGCAACTTTTGGTTCCAAATATATGAGAGATTGAATAAAAATATCATGACGTCGCAAAAAATTAAAAAACTTCAATATTCGCAGAGTCTGGTTTTCTTATATCTGGTTGCTATGTACAAATCTGTAATATTTGCATTAAATATACCAAACTGATGCTTTTAAATTAATGTATACATGCCGTACAATATTTTTCAGAATTATTTTACTCCATTCGCAAACACATTTCTATGCTAAAACATCACTAATATTTTGTATTTGTCCCTTCTTAAGGGTGCAATCAACAGTTTTTTACGTGACGTCATTCTGTAACAGGGCATGTAATAGTGGACCCATCATGCAGAAGTCAGATATTCATAGCTATATAGATATCTATACATCAATGGAAAGATAATTCTATGAACTTTCTGAATAAATAAAAAAAAATCCAACATCTCTTGTTTAAACATGCAAATTGGTACAAGTTATCAGCTGGAAATTAGGCATTTTCCCCCTAAAAAACCTTAAAAACAGACCACCTTTGGACACACGGATCAGTAACCTGTGCATATATATTTGAGATTTCTTATAATATGCATTTCGAAGAGCTTATCCAGCTGATTTAAGAAAATGTTGTTTCAGCCTACGTTCGCCTGCTCCGAAAGGAGCTATCTTACCTGACAAATCAAAGTGCTTTTTGCAACAGGTGAAAATCAGCTGTTTATGGAGTTGCCTCCCATATAGAAGGAAGTCACAAAAACATTTTTTTTTTTTTAAATCTTGACAAAAGTGGCATTTTAATTGAACTTCAATATATGTTTTTCACATTGAACATAAAAAACAATCAACTTTTTCATTTAGTGGTATATAAATAGCAGGGAATTCCATCAGTATGTAAATCTCACTGGGGAAATACCCCTAGTTTTTAGTACGAAACTGTTTATAGCACCCTTAAGCAAAACCTTGTATGCGATATATAAAAAATTCTCAGCTTTTCTGAATCTGTACACTATACCCATTAAAATGATGTCTTACTTTAAGGATTGTGACCACAAATAGTGAAACTACAGCTCTTTTTTTTATGTCGCGCGGTAGTGGCATATTGGCCAGTGGCAAACAGTTTAACTGGCAAATCCCAAACATTTCCTGTATCACATTTTCATCAGTTTTACAAAGAAAATAAATCATAAAATAGGGTTTCTTTTAAATAAATAGAATAAAAACTATGAAATAGGCATGAATAAAGTTACTTTAAATAGATTTTGTTCCCAGTACTATATGAACTAAGTTATAGCTGAGTTGAGAAAATATTGAAATAGTGTTTTTCTTAGGAATGGCATGTGTACCTTTTTGACTATAAAAAGTACCAAATATATATTATAATGAATAAAACTTTATGTAACACTGATCAGGAGTAAAGGTCAAAGTAGAAAAAATCTACACTTTTCATATGCAACTTTTGGTTCCAAATATATGAGAGATTGAATAAAAATATCATGACGTCGCAAAAAATTAAAAAACTTCAATATTCGCAGAGTCTGGTTTTCTTATATCTGGTTGCTATGTACAAATCTGTAATATTTGCATTAAATATACCAAACTGATGCTTTTAAATTAATGTATACATGCCGTACAATATTTTTCAGAATTATTTTACTCCATTCGCAAACACATTTCTATGCTAAAACATCACTAATATTTTGTATTTGTCCCTTCTTAAGGGTGCAATCAACAGTTTTTTACGTGACGTCATTCTGTAACAGGGCATGTAATAGTGGACCCATCATGCAGAAGTCAGATATTCATAGCTATATAGATATCTATACATCAATGGAAAGATAATTCTATGAACTTTCTGAATAAATAAAAAAAAATCCAACATCTCTTGTTTAAACATGCAAATTGGTACAAGTTATCAGCTGGAAATTAGGCATTTTCCCCCTAAAAAACCTTAAAAACAGACCACCTTTGGACACACGGATCAGTAACCTGTGCATATATATTTGAGATTTCTTATAATATGCATTTCGAAGAGCTTATCCAGCTGATTTAAGAAAATGTTGTTTCAGCCTACGTTCGCCTGCTCCGAAAGGAGCTATCTTACCTGACAAATCAAAGTGCTTTTTGCAACAGGTGAAAATCAGCTGTTTATGGAGTTGCCTCCCATATAGAAGGAAGTCACAAAAACATTTTTTTTTTTTAAATCTTGACAAAAGTGGCATTTTAATTGAACTTCAATATATGTTTTTCACATTGAACATAAAAAACAATCAACTTTTTCATTTAGTGGTATATAAATAGCAGGGAATTCCATCAGTA
>NW_027269114.1:5000-35301 GCF_963676685.1 Mytilus edulis
CAAAGGTCACAAGGTCAAAGGTCAAGGTCATGTACATATGTGATTTGGGGCACGACTTGAAGAATTTTATGTGTGTTTGCCAACCAACCAACCAACCAATCATGATCAATCAACCAATCATGATCATGATCGATCAATCAACCAATCATGATCATGATCAATCAACCAATCATGATCATGATCAATCAACCAATCATGATCATGATTAATAAATCAATCAATCATGTTTCCGTCTCATGTGTTTTATATAGGTTCAAGATCTCCTTTGTTTCTTTTCGCTGTTTCAATTGACCTTATCCAACGTGTTTAACCAACCAACCAACCAACCAACCAACCAACCAACCAACCAATCAATCAATCAATCAATCAATCAATCAATCAATCAATCAATCAATCAATCATGTTTCCGTCTCGTGTGTTTAATATAGGGTCCAAGATCTTCTTTGTTTCTTTTTCGCTGTTCAATTGGCCCTATCCAACGTGTTTAACCAACCAACCAACTAATCAATCAATCAATCAATCAATCAATCAATCAATCATGATCATGATCAATCAATCAATCATGATCATGATCAATCAATCATGTTTCATAAAAAAATTGAAATTTAATATTGTTCTTGCGTAACTTCTGAAAAAAAAATCCACATGTACTCTGAAACTACAAGTCCAATCGACCTGAAAATTTTGCAGGCAGCAGGGCATACATGTACTAAAGGTTCATAAAAAAACTTGGTGCGGATATCTCTCAAGACTTTTCCTAGAGAAAAAAAATGGCAATGCTGTAAAAATCGCTTGCTAGGTCCGTAAATCTCAGTGACATCCTACAATAAAATGTCCGCTCCTAGATTAAAATACTAATCGTGTTACAAACTGGTGCTGAAAAATGTACATTTTAAGAAATAATCGTTAAATGTGTATTAAAGTTACACCGGAACAATTAAATCCAAAACATGCACTGCTTGTGAACTGTCATCAAAATGTCAATTTCCTACAATGACAAAAGAAATTACATTGTGTGCACTCCGTCTCTATACATGTTGTCTGTTCAAAGTCCCCACCTAAAAAGGAATAAAAAGACTATCTTTTCGTTATTATAAACCCGTGTCACGTGATGTGGCGCGCGCGCTGTACCTAAAAATAAAAGAAAAACTTTCCAAACTAAACATGAAACTTCTCCGGTAACAATAATATAGACCCCATACAGAAACAAACAAACAAACAAACAAACAAACAAACAAACAACCCCCCCCCCCCCCCCAAATTCAATTAATTTTAAAGGGGGAAAGACCCCCTACAATTGCTTTAAAAAAGCAATTGATTTATATTGTAAAAAACCTTTTTAACCATTCTGTTCCGTTAATAAAAAAATAAAAAAAATCTCCCCGAGACTCCCTTTTGCCCCCCCTTTTTTTTTAACCCTCCACTTACAACTGAATATAGGTTGTGTGCTATCTATATATATATTCTATCAACGGAAAACGAACGACAACTCCAGTTTTTTCCATATTATTAGGTCTTTCCACTTTTCTGTGGAAAGCCTATTGTATTTGTTCTGATTATTATTATTATTTTTTTTTTTTTTTCTTCCGCCAAATTTTGTTCTTGCGATAAATGTTTGTTTCGCAATATGTCGCTTAGATTTTTTTCATATTGTATCGTATAGTTTATGCGCTTTTAAATTTCACCCTGCTAAGCCGAACCATTTTCTTTGTAAGAGTTATCTCCCTATTCACTGTTTGTCATGTGTGTGCATCTCCTTCGTAACAAAATAAGAAAGCGACAAAATTCTTTTTACAAATTGTTCGTTACATCCTCAGGAATTTTTGGCTAATTTGGATCGAAGCGATTCGATGAAATTCTATAGGAGTTATGTACCTTTACGGAATAAATTTGTCGGTATGTTTTTTTAACTCATAAACGGTTAACCGTATAACCCTGGAATGTTTTTATTTGAGTCCCCTGGGTCCTAACTTAAAAAATTAGGTCAAGGTCAAAGGTCAAGGTCATATTTTAGATTTTCATATGTCTTTGATTTCCCTATAATTCTTGAATGGTTATAGATACAGAAAATTTAAGCAGTGAAAAATGTTGAGTACTTCAAGGGGCAACTTTGTTACATTATGACTATATTGGTTTTACCATTATGTAAGGGACATAACCCCCATTGATGGTTTATAAAAAGCCATTATTAGGCATAACTCTTAAACAAAAGGTCCTTGACCCATAGGGTCTTTTGCAATGACATTGTGAAGCAATGACCTTGACAAAGGTCACAAGGTCAAAGGTCAAGGTCATGTACATATGTGATTTGGGGCACGACTTGAAGAATTTTATGTGTGTTTGCCAACCAACCAACCAACCAATCATGATCAATCAACCAATCATGATCATGATCGATCAATCAACCAATCATGATCATGATCAATCAACCAATCATGATCATGATCAATCAACCAATCATGATCATGATTAATAAATCAATCAATCATGTTTCCGTCTCATGTGTTTTATATAGGGTTCAAGATCTCCTTTGTTTCTTTTTCGCTGTTTCAATTGACCTTATCCAACGTGTTTAACCACCAACCAACCAACCAACCAACCAACCAACCAACCAACCAATCAATCAATCAATCAATCAATCAATCAATCAATCAATCAATCAATCAATCATGTTTCCGTCTCGTGTGTTTAATATAGGGTCCAAGATCTTCTTTGTTTCTTTTTCGCTGTTTCAATTGGCCCTATCCAACGTGTTTAACCAACCAACCAACTAATCAATCAATCAATCAATCAATCAATCAATCAATCATGATCATGATCAATCAATCAATCATGATCATGATCAATCAATCATGTTTCATAAAAAATTGAAATTTAATATTGTTCTTGCGTAACTTCTGAAAAAAAAATCCACATGTACTCTGAAACTACAAGTCCAATCGACCTGAAAATTTGCAGGCAGCAGGGCATACATGTACTAAAGGTTCATAAAAAAACTTGGTGCGGATATCTCTCAAGACTTTTCCTAGAGAAAAAAAATGGCAATGCTGTAAAAATCGCTTGCTAGGTCCGTAAATCTCAGTGACATCCTACAATAAAATGTCCGCTCCTAGATTAAAATACTAATCTGTGTTACAAACTGGTGCTGAAAAATGTACATTTTAAGAAAATAATCGTTAAATGTGTATTAAAGTTACACCGGAACAATTAAATCCAAAACATGCACTGCTTGTGAACTGTCATCAAAATGTCAATTTCCTACAATGACAAAAGAAATTACATTGTGTGCACTCCGTCTCTATACATGTTGTCTGTTCAAAGTCCCCACCTAAAAAGGAATAAAAAGACTATCTTTTCGTTATTATAAACCCGTGTCACGTGATGTGGCGCGCGCGCTGTACCTAAAATAAAAGAAAAACTTTCCAAACTAAACATGAAACTTCTCCGGTAACAATAATATAGACCCCATACAGAAACAAACAAACAAACAAACAAACAAACAAACAAACAACCCCCCCCCCCCAAATTCAATTAATTTTAAAGGGGGAAAGACCCCCTACAATTGCTTTAAAAAAGCAATTGATTTATATTGTAAAAAACCTTTTTAACCATTCTGTTCCGTTAATAAAAAAATAAAAAAAATCTCCCCGAGACTCCCTTTTGCCCCCCCTTTTTTTTTAACCCTCCACTTACAACTGAATATAGGTTGTGTGCTATCTATATATATATTCTATCAACGGAAAACGAACGACAACTCCAGTTTTTTCCATATTATTAGGTCTTTCCACTTTTCTGTGGAAAGCCTATTGTATTTGTTCTGATTATTATTATTATTTTTTTTTTTTTTTTCTTCCGCCAAATTTTGTTCTTGCGATAAATGTTTGTTTCGCAATATGTCGCTTAGATTTTTTTCATATTGTATCGTATAGTTTATGCGCTTTTAAATTTCACCCTGCTAAGCCGAACCATTTTCTTTGTAAGAGTTATCTCCCTATTCACTGTTTGTCATGTGTGTGCATCTCCTTCGTAACAAAATAAGAAAGCGACAAAATTCTTTTTACAAATTGTTCGTTACATCCTCAGGAATTTTTGGCTAATTTGGATCGAAGCGATTCGATGAAATTCTATAGGAGTTATGTACCTTTACGGAATAAATTTGTCGGTATGTTTTTTTAACTCATAAACGGTTAACCGTATAACCCTGGAATGTTTTTATTTGAGTCCCCTGGGTCCTAACTTAAAAAATTAGGTCAAGGTCAAAGGTCAAGGTCATATTTTAGATTTTCATATGTCTTTGATTTCCCTATAATTCTTGAATGGTTATAGATACAGAAAATTTAAGCAGTGAAAAATGTTGAGTACTTCAAGGGGCAACTTTGTTACATTATGACTATATTGGTTTTACCATTATGTAAGGGACATAACCCCCATTGATGGTTTATAAAAAGCCATTATTAGGCATAACTCTTAAACAAAAGGTCCTTGACCCATAGGGTCTTTTGCAATGACATTGTGAAGCAATGACCTTGACAAAGGTCACAAGGTCAAAGGTCAAGGTCATGTACATATGTGATTTGGGGCACGACTTGAAGAATTTTATGTGTGTTTGCCAACCAACCAACCAACCAATCATGATCAATCAACCAATCATGATCATGATCGATCAATCAACCAATCATGATCATGATCAATCAACCAATCATGATCATGATCAATCAACCAATCATGATCATGATTAATAAATCAATCAATCATGTTTCCGTCTCATGTGTTTTATATAGGGTTCAAGATCTCCTTTGTTTCTTTTTCGCTGTTTCAATTGACCTTATCCAACGTGTTTAACCAACCAACCAACCAACCAACCAACCAACCAACCAACCAATCAATCAATCAATCAATCAATCAATCAATCAATCAATCAATCAATCAATCATGTTTCCGTCTCGTGTGTTTAATATAGGGTCCAAGATCTTCTTTGTTTCTTTTTCGCTGTTTCAATTGGCCCTATCCAACGTGTTTAACCAACCAACCAACTAATCAATCAATCAATCAATCAATCAATCAATCAATCATGATCATGATCAATCAATCAATCATGATCATGATCAATCAATCATGTTTCATAAAAAATTGAAATTTAATATTGTTCTTGCGTAACTTCTGAAAAAAAAATCCACATGTACTCTGAAACTACAAGTCCAATCGACCTGAAAATTTGCAGGCAGCAGGGCATACATGTACTAAAGGTTCATAAAAAAACTTGGTGCGGATATCTCTCAAGACTTTTCCTAGAGAAAAAAAATGGCAATGCTGTAAAAATCGCTTGCTAGGTCCGTAAATCTCAGTGACATCCTACAATAAAATGTCCGCTCCTAGATTAAAATACTAATCTGTGTTACAAACTGGTGCTGAAAAATGTACATTTTAAGAAAATAATCGTTAAATGTGTATTAAAGTTACACCGGAACAATTAAATCCAAAACATGCACTGCTTGTGAACTGTCATCAAAATGTCAATTTCCTACAATGACAAAAGAAATTACATTGTGTGCACTCCGTCTCTATACATGTTGTCTGTTCAAAGTCCCCACCTAAAAAGGAATAAAAAGACTATCTTTTCGTTATTATAAACCCGTGTCACGTGATGTGGCGCGCGCGCTGTACCTAAAATAAAAGAAAAACTTTCCAAACTAAACATGAAACTTCTCCGGTAACAATAATATAGACCCCATACAGAAACAAACAAACAAACAAACAAACAAACAAACAAACAACCCCCCCCCCCCCAAATTCAATTAATTTTAAAGGGGGAAAGACCCCCTACAATTGCTTTAAAAAAGCAATTGATTTATATTGTAAAAAACCTTTTTAACCATTCTGTTCCGTTAATAAAAAAATAAAAAAAATCTCCCCGAGACTCCCTTTTGCCCCCCCTTTTTTTTTAACCCTCCACTTACAACTGAATATAGGTTGTGTGCTATCTATATATATATTCTATCAACGGAAAACGAACGACAACTCCAGTTTTTTCCATATTATTAGGTCTTTCCACTTTTCTGTGGAAAGCCTATTGTATTTGTTCTGATTATTATTATTATTTTTTTTTTTTTTTTCTTCCGCCAAATTTTGTTCTTGCGATAAATGTTTGTTTCGCAATATGTCGCTTAGATTTTTTTCATATTGTATCGTATAGTTTATGCGCTTTTAAATTTCACCCTGCTAAGCCGAACCATTTTCTTTGTAAGAGTTATCTCCCTATTCACTGTTTGTCATGTGTGTGCATCTCCTTCGTAACAAAATAAGAAAGCGACAAAATTCTTTTTACAAATTGTTCGTTACATCCTCAGGAATTTTTGGCTAATTTGGATCGAAGCGATTCGATGAAATTCTATAGGAGTTATGTACCTTTACGGAATAAATTTGTCGGTATGTTTTTTTAACTCATAAACGGTTAACCGTATAACCCTGGAATGTTTTTATTTGAGTCCCCTGGGTCCTAACTTAAAAAATTAGGTCAAGGTCAAAGGTCAAGGTCATATTTTAGATTTTCATATGTCTTTGATTTCCCTATAATTCTTGAATGGTTATAGATACAGAAAATTTAAGCAGTGAAAAATGTTGAGTACTTCAAGGGGCAACTTTGTTACATTATGACTATATTGGTTTTACCATTATGTAAGGGACATAACCCCCCATTGATGGTTTATAAAAAGCCATTATTAGGCATAACTCTTAAACAAAAGGTCCTTGACCCATAGGGTCTTTTGCAATGACATTGTGAAGCAATGACCTTGACAAAGGTCACAAGGTCAAAGGTCAAGGTCATGTACATATGTGATTTGGGGCACGACTTGAAGAATTTTATGTGTGTTTGCCAACCAACCAACCAACCAATCATGATCAATCAACCAATCATGATCATGATCGATCAATCAACCAATCATGATCATGATCAATCAACCAATCATGATCATGATCAATCAACCAATCATGATCATGATTAATAAATCAATCAATCATGTTTCCGTCTCATGTGTTTTATATAGGGTTCAAGATCTCCTTTGTTTCTTTTTCGCTGTTTCAATTGACCTTATCCAACGTGTTTAACCAACCAACCAACCAACCAACCAACCAACCAACCAACCAATCAATCAATCAATCAATCAATCAATCAATCAATCAATCAATCAATCAATCATGTTTCCGTCTCGTGTGTTTAATATAGGGTCCAAGATCTTCTTTGTTTCTTTTTCGCTGTTTCAATTGGCCCTATCCAACGTGTTTAACCAACCAACCAACTAATCAATCAATCAATCAATCAATCAATCAATCAATCATGATCATGATCAATCAATCAATCATGATCATGATCAATCAATCATGTTTCATAAAAAATTGAAATTTAATATTGTTCTTGCGTAACTTCTGAAAAAAAAATCCACATGTACTCTGAAACTACAAGTCCAATCGACCTGAAAATTTGCAGGCAGCAGGGCATACATGTACTAAAGGTTCATAAAAAAACTTGGTGCGGATATCTCTCAAGACTTTTCCTAGAGAAAAAAAATGGCAATGCTGTAAAAATCGCTTGCTAGGTCCGTAAATCTCAGTGACATCCTACAATAAAATGTCCGCTCCTAGATTAAAATACTAATCTGTGTTACAAACTGGTGCTGAAAAATGTACATTTTAAGAAAATAATCGTTAAATGTGTATTAAAGTTACACCGGAACAATTAAATCCAAAACATGCACTGCTTGTGAACTGTCATCAAAATGTCAATTTCCTACAATGACAAAAGAAATTACATTGTGTGCACTCCGTCTCTATACATGTTGTCTGTTCAAAGTCCCCACCTAAAAAGGAATAAAAAGACTATCTTTTCGTTATTATAAACCCGTGTCACGTGATGTGGCGCGCGCGCTGTACCTAAAATAAAAGAAAAACTTTCCAAACTAAACATGAAACTTCTCCGGTAACAATAATATAGACCCCATACAGAAACAAACAAACAAACAAACAAACAAACAAACAAACAACCCCCCCCCCCCCAAATTCAATTAATTTTAAAGGGGGAAAGACCCCCTACAATTGCTTTAAAAAAGCAATTGATTTATATTGTAAAAAACCTTTTTAACCATTCTGTTCCGTTAATAAAAAAATAAAAAAAATCTCCCCGAGACTCCCTTTTGCCCCCCCTTTTTTTTTAACCCTCCACTTACAACTGAATATAGGTTGTGTGCTATCTATATATATATTCTATCAACGGAAAACGAACGACAACTCCAGTTTTTTCCATATTATTAGGTCTTTCCACTTTTCTGTGGAAAGCCTATTGTATTTGTTCTGATTATTATTATTATTTTTTTTTTTTTTTTCTTCCGCCAAATTTTGTTCTTGCGATAAATGTTTGTTTCGCAATATGTCGCTTAGATTTTTTTCATATTGTATCGTATAGTTTATGCGCTTTTAAATTTCACCCTGCTAAGCCGAACCATTTTCTTTGTAAGAGTTATCTCCCTATTCACTGTTTGTCATGTGTGTGCATCTCCTTCGTAACAAAATAAGAAAGCGACAAAATTCTTTTTACAAATTGTTCGTTACATCCTCAGGAATTTTTGGCTAATTTGGATCGAAGCGATTCGATGAAATTCTATAGGAGTTATGTACCTTTACGGAATAAATTTGTCGGTATGTTTTTTTAACTCATAAACGGTTAACCGTATAACCCTGGAATGTTTTTATTTGAGTCCCCTGGGTCCTAACTTAAAAAATTAGGTCAAGGTCAAAGGTCAAGGTCATATTTTAGATTTTCATATGTCTTTGATTTCCCTATAATTCTTGAATGGTTATAGATACAGAAAATTTAAGCAGTGAAAAATGTTGAGTACTTCAAGGGGCAACTTTGTTACATTATGACTATATTGGTTTTACCATTATGTAAGGGACATAACCCCCATTGATGGTTTATAAAAAGCCATTATTAGGCATAACTCTTAAACAAAAGGTCCTTGACCCATAGGGTCTTTTGCAATGACATTGTGAAGCAATGACCTTGACAAAGGTCACAAGGTCAAAGGTCAAGGTCATGTACATATGTGATTTGGGGCACGACTTGAAGAATTTTATGTGTGTTTGCCAACCAACCAACCAACCAATCATGATCAATCAACCAATCATGATCATGATCGATCAATCAACCAATCATGATCATGATCAATCAACCAATCATGATCATGATCAATCAACCAATCATGATCATGATTAATAAATCAATCAATCATGTTTCCGTCTCATGTGTTTTATATAGGGTTCAAGATCTCCTTTGTTTCTTTTTCGCTGTTTCAATTGACCTTATCCAACGTGTTTAACCAACCAACCAACCAACCAACCAACCAACCAACCAACCAATCAATCAATCAATCAATCAATCAATCAATCAATCAATCAATCAATCAATCATGTTTCCGTCTCGTGTGTTTAATATAGGGTCCAAGATCTTCTTTGTTTCTTTTTCGCTGTTTCAATTGGCCCTATCCAACGTGTTTAACCAACCAACCAACTAATCAATCAATCAATCAATCAATCAATCAATCAATCATGATCATGATCAATCAATCAATCATGATCATGATCAATCAATCATGTTTCATAAAAAATTGAAATTTAATATTGTTCTTGCGTAACTTCTGAAAAAAAAATCCACATGTACTCTGAAACTACAAGTCCAATCGACCTGAAAATTTGCAGGCAGCAGGGCATACATGTACTAAAGGTTCATAAAAAAACTTGGTGCGGATATCTCTCAAGACTTTTCCTAGAGAAAAAAAATGGCAATGCTGTAAAAATCGCTTGCTAGGTCCGTAAATCTCAGTGACATCCTACAATAAAATGTCCGCTCCTAGATTAAAATACTAATCTGTGTTACAAACTGGTGCTGAAAAATGTACATTTTAAGAAAATAATCGTTAAATGTGTATTAAAGTTACACCGGAACAATTAAATCCAAAACATGCACTGCTTGTGAACTGTCATCAAAATGTCAATTTCCTACAATGACAAAAGAAATTACATTGTGTGCACTCCGTCTCTATACATGTTGTCTGTTCAAAGTCCCCACCTAAAAAGGAATAAAAAGACTATCTTTTCGTTATTATAAACCCGTGTCACGTGATGTGGCGCGCGCGCTGTACCTAAAATAAAAGAAAAACTTTCCAAACTAAACATGAAACTTCTCCGGTAACAATAATATAGACCCCATACAGAAACAAACAAACAAACAAACAAACAAACAAACAAACAACCCCCCCCCCCCCCAAATTCAATTAATTTTAAAGGGGGAAAGACCCCCTACAATTGCTTTAAAAAAGCAATTGATTTATATTGTAAAAAACCTTTTTAACCATTCTGTTCCGTTAATAAAAAAATAAAAAAAATCTCCCCGAGACTCCCTTTTGCCCCCCCTTTTTTTTTAACCCTCCACTTACAACTGAATATAGGTTGTGTGCTATCTATATATATATTCTATCAACGGAAAACGAACGACAACTCCAGTTTTTTCCATATTATTAGGTCTTTCCACTTTTCTGTGGAAAGCCTATTGTATTTGTTCTGATTATTATTATTATTTTTTTTTTTTTTTTCTTCCGCCAAATTTTGTTCTTGCGATAAATGTTTGTTTCGCAATATGTCGCTTAGATTTTTTTCATATTGTATCGTATAGTTTATGCGCTTTTAAATTTCACCCTGCTAAGCCGAACCATTTTCTTTGTAAGAGTTATCTCCCTATTCACTGTTTGTCATGTGTGTGCATCTCCTTCGTAACAAAATAAGAAAGCGACAAAATTCTTTTTACAAATTGTTCGTTACATCCTCAGGAATTTTTGGCTAATTTGGATCGAAGCGATTCGATGAAATTCTATAGGAGTTATGTACCTTTACGGAATAAATTTGTCGGTATGTTTTTTTAACTCATAAACGGTTAACCGTATAACCCTGGAATGTTTTTATTTGAGTCCCCTGGGTCCTAACTTAAAAAATTAGGTCAAGGTCAAAGGTCAAGGTCATATTTTAGATTTTCATATGTCTTTGATTTCCCTATAATTCTTGAATGGTTATAGATACAGAAAATTTAAGCAGTGAAAAATGTTGAGTACTTCAAGGGGCAACTTTGTTACATTATGACTATATTGGTTTTACCATTATGTAAGGGACATAACCCCCATTGATGGTTTATAAAAAGCCATTATTAGGCATAACTCTTAAACAAAAGGTCCTTGACCCATAGGGTCTTTTGCAATGACATTGTGAAGCAATGACCTTGACAAAGGTCACAAGGTCAAAGGTCAAGGTCATGTACATATGTGATTTGGGGCACGACTTGAAGAATTTTATGTGTGTTTGCCAACCAACCAACCAACCAATCATGATCAATCAACCAATCATGATCATGATCGATCAATCAACCAATCATGATCATGATCAATCAACCAATCATGATCATGATCAATCAACCAATCATGATCATGATTAATAAATCAATCAATCATGTTTCCGTCTCATGTGTTTTATATAGGGTTCAAGATCTCCTTTGTTTCTTTTTCGCTGTTTCAATTGACCTTATCCAACGTGTTTAACCAACCAACCAACCAACCAACCAACCAACCAACCAACCAATCAATCAATCAATCAATCAATCAATCAATCAATCAATCAATCAATCAATCATGTTTCCGTCTCGTGTGTTTAATATAGGGTCCAAGATCTTCTTTGTTTCTTTTTCGCTGTTTCAATTGGCCCTATCCAACGTGTTTAACCAACCAACCAACTAATCAATCAATCAATCAATCAATCAATCAATCAATCATGATCATGATCAATCAATCAATCATGATCATGATCAATCAATCATGTTTCATAAAAAATTGAAATTTAATATTGTTCTTGCGTAACTTCTGAAAAAAAAATCCACATGTACTCTGAAACTACAAGTCCAATCGACCTGAAAATTTGCAGGCAGCAGGGCATACATGTACTAAAGGTTCATAAAAAAACTTGGTGCGGATATCTCTCAAGACTTTTCCTAGAGAAAAAAAATGGCAATGCTGTAAAAATCGCTTGCTAGGTCCGTAAATCTCAGTGACATCCTACAATAAAATGTCCGCTCCTAGATTAAAATACTAATCTGTGTTACAAACTGGTGCTGAAAAATGTACATTTTAAGAAAATAATCGTTAAATGTGTATTAAAGTTACACCGGAACAATTAAATCCAAAACATGCACTGCTTGTGAACTGTCATCAAAATGTCAATTTCCTACAATGACAAAAGAAATTACATTGTGTGCACTCCGTCTCTATACATGTTGTCTGTTCAAAGTCCCCACCTAAAAAGGAATAAAAAGACTATCTTTTCGTTATTATAAACCCGTGTCACGTGATGTGGCGCGCGCGCTGTACCTAAAATAAAAGAAAAACTTTCCAAACTAAACATGAAACTTCTCCGGTAACAATAATATAGACCCCATACAGAAACAAACAAACAAACAAACAAACAAACAAACAAACAACCCCCCCCCCCCCCAAATTCAATTAATTTTAAAGGGGGAAAGACCCCCTACAATTGCTTTAAAAAAGCAATTGATTTATATTGTAAAAAACCTTTTTAACCATTCTGTTCCGTTAATAAAAAAATAAAAAAAATCTCCCCGAGACTCCCTTTTGCCCCCCCTTTTTTTTTAACCCTCCACTTACAACTGAATATAGGTTGTGTGCTATCTATATATATATTCTATCAACGGAAAACGAACGACAACTCCAGTTTTTTCCATATTATTAGGTCTTTCCACTTTTCTGTGGAAAGCCTATTGTATTTGTTCTGATTATTATTATTATTTTTTTTTTTTTTTTCTTCCGCCAAATTTTGTTCTTGCGATAAATGTTTGTTTCGCAATATGTCGCTTAGATTTTTTTCATATTGTATCGTATAGTTTATGCGCTTTTAAATTTCACCCTGCTAAGCCGAACCATTTTCTTTGTAAGAGTTATCTCCCTATTCACTGTTTGTCATGTGTGTGCATCTCCTTCGTAACAAAATAAGAAAGCGACAAAATTCTTTTTACAAATTGTTCGTTACATCCTCAGGAATTTTTGGCTAATTTGGATCGAAGCGATTCGATGAAATTCTATAGGAGTTATGTACCTTTACGGAATAAATTTGTCGGTATGTTTTTTTAACTCATAAACGGTTAACCGTATAACCCTGGAATGTTTTTATTTGAGTCCCCTGGGTCCTAACTTAAAAAATTAGGTCAAGGTCAAAGGTCAAGGTCATATTTTAGATTTTCATATGTCTTTGATTTCCCTATAATTCTTGAATGGTTATAGATACAGAAAATTTAAGCAGTGAAAAATGTTGAGTACTTCAAGGGGCAACTTTGTTACATTATGACTATATTGGTTTTACCATTATGTAAGGGACATAACCCCCATTGATGGTTTATAAAAAGCCATTATTAGGCATAACTCTTAAACAAAAGGTCCTTGACCCATAGGGTCTTTTGCAATGACATTGTGAAGCAATGACCTTGACAAAGGTCACAAGGTCAAAGGTCAAGGTCATGTACATATGTGATTTGGGGCACGACTTGAAGAATTTTATGTGTGTTTGCCAACCAACCAACCAACCAATCATGATCAATCAACCAATCATGATCATGATCGATCAATCAACCAATCATGATCATGATCAATCAACCAATCATGATCATGATCAATCAACCAATCATGATCATGATTAATAAATCAATCAATCATGTTTCCGTCTCATGTGTTTTATATAGGGTTCAAGATCTCCTTTGTTTCTTTTTCGCTGTTTCAATTGACCTTATCCAACGTGTTTAACCAACCAACCAACCAACCAACCAACCAACCAACCAACCAATCAATCAATCAATCAATCAATCAATCAATCAATCAATCAATCAATCAATCATGTTTCCGTCTCGTGTGTTTAATATAGGGTCCAAGATCTTCTTTGTTTCTTTTTCGCTGTTTCAATTGGCCCTATCCAACGTGTTTAACCAACCAACCAACTAATCAATCAATCAATCAATCAATCAATCAATCAATCATGATCATGATCAATCAATCAATCATGATCATGATCAATCAATCATGTTTCATAAAAAATTGAAATTTAATATTGTTCTTGCGTAACTTCTGAAAAAAAAATCCACATGTACTCTGAAACTACAAGTCCAATCGACCTGAAAATTTGCAGGCAGCAGGGCATACATGTACTAAAGGTTCATAAAAAAACTTGGTGCGGATATCTCTCAAGACTTTTCCTAGAGAAAAAAAATGGCAATGCTGTAAAAATCGCTTGCTAGGTCCGTAAATCTCAGTGACATCCTACAATAAAATGTCCGCTCCTAGATTAAAATACTAATCTGTGTTACAAACTGGTGCTGAAAAATGTACATTTTAAGAAAATAATCGTTAAATGTGTATTAAAGTTACACCGGAACAATTAAATCCAAAACATGCACTGCTTGTGAACTGTCATCAAAATGTCAATTTCCTACAATGACAAAAGAAATTACATTGTGTGCACTCCGTCTCTATACATGTTGTCTGTTCAAAGTCCCCACCTAAAAAGGAATAAAAAGACTATCTTTTCGTTATTATAAACCCGTGTCACGTGATGTGGCGCGCGCGCTGTACCTAAAATAAAAGAAAAACTTTCCAAACTAAACATGAAACTTCTCCGGTAACAATAATATAGACCCCATACAGAAACAAACAAACAAACAAACAAACAAACAAACAAACAACCCCCCCCCCCCCCCAAATTCAATTAATTTTAAAGGGGGAAAGACCCCCTACAATTGCTTTAAAAAAGCAATTGATTTATATTGTAAAAAACCTTTTTAACCATTCTGTTCCGTTAATAAAAAAATAAAAAAAATCTCCCCGAGACTCCCTTTTGCCCCCCCTTTTTTTTTAACCCTCCACTTACAACTGAATATAGGTTGTGTGCTATCTATATATATATTCTATCAACGGAAAACGAACGACAACTCCAGTTTTTTCCATATTATTAGGTCTTTCCACTTTTCTGTGGAAAGCCTATTGTATTTGTTCTGATTATTATTATTATTTTTTTTTTTTTTTTCTTCCGCCAAATTTTGTTCTTGCGATAAATGTTTGTTTCGCAATATGTCGCTTAGATTTTTTTCATATTGTATCGTATAGTTTATGCGCTTTTAAATTTCACCCTGCTAAGCCGAACCATTTTCTTTGTAAGAGTTATCTCCCTATTCACTGTTTGTCATGTGTGTGCATCTCCTTCGTAACAAAATAAGAAAGCGACAAAATTCTTTTTACAAATTGTTCGTTACATCCTCAGGAATTTTTGGCTAATTTGGATCGAAGCGATTCGATGAAATTCTATAGGAGTTATGTACCTTTACGGAATAAATTTGTCGGTATGTTTTTTTAACTCATAAACGGTTAACCGTATAACCCTGGAATGTTTTTATTTGAGTCCCCTGGGTCCTAACTTAAAAAATTAGGTCAAGGTCAAAGGTCAAGGTCATATTTTAGATTTTCATATGTCTTTGATTTCCCTATAATTCTTGAATGGTTATAGATACAGAAAATTTAAGCAGTGAAAAATGTTGAGTACTTCAAGGGGCAACTTTGTTACATTATGACTATATTGGTTTTACCATTATGTAAGGGACATAACCCCCATTGATGGTTTATAAAAAGCCATTATTAGGCATAACTCTTAAACAAAAGGTCCTTGACCCATAGGGTCTTTTGCAATGACATTGTGAAGCAATGACCTTGACAAAGGTCACAAGGTCAAAGGTCAAGGTCATGTACATATGTGATTTGGGGCACGACTTGAAGAATTTTATGTGTGTTTGCCAACCAACCAACCAACCAATCATGATCAATCAACCAATCATGATCATGATCGATCAATCAACCAATCATGATCATGATCAATCAACCAATCATGATCATGATCAATCAACCAATCATGATCATGATTAATAAATCAATCAATCATGTTTCCGTCTCATGTGTTTTATATAGGGTTCAAGATCTCCTTTGTTTCTTTTTCGCTGTTTCAATTGACCTTATCCAACGTGTTTAACCAACCAACCAACCAACCAACCAACCAACCAACCAACCAATCAATCAATCAATCAATCAATCAATCAATCAATCAATCAATCAATCAATCATGTTTCCGTCTCGTGTGTTTAATATAGGGTCCAAGATCTTCTTTGTTTCTTTTTCGCTGTTTCAATTGGCCCTATCCAACGTGTTTAACCAACCAACCAACTAATCAATCAATCAATCAATCAATCAATCAATCAATCATGATCATGATCAATCAATCAATCATGATCATGATCAATCAATCATGTTTCATAAAAAATTGAAATTTAATATTGTTCTTGCGTAACTTCTGAAAAAAAAATCCACATGTACTCTGAAACTACAAGTCCAATCGACCTGAAAATTTGCAGGCAGCAGGGCATACATGTACTAAAGGTTCATAAAAAAACTTGGTGCGGATATCTCTCAAGACTTTTCCTAGAGAAAAAAAATGGCAATGCTGTAAAAATCGCTTGCTAGGTCCGTAAATCTCAGTGACATCCTACAATAAAATGTCCGCTCCTAGATTAAAATACTAATCTGTGTTACAAACTGGTGCTGAAAAATGTACATTTTAAGAAAATAATCGTTAAATGTGTATTAAAGTTACACCGGAACAATTAAATCCAAAACATGCACTGCTTGTGAACTGTCATCAAAATGTCAATTTCCTACAATGACAAAAGAAATTACATTGTGTGCACTCCGTCTCTATACATGTTGTCTGTTCAAAGTCCCCACCTAAAAAGGAATAAAAAGACTATCTTTTCGTTATTATAAACCCGTGTCACGTGATGTGGCGCGCGCGCTGTACCTAAAATAAAAGAAAAACTTTCCAAACTAAACATGAAACTTCTCCGGTAACAATAATATAGACCCCATACAGAAACAAACAAACAAACAAACAAACAAACAAACAAACAACCCCCCCCCCCCCCAAATTCAATTAATTTTAAAGGGGGAAAGACCCCCTACAATTGCTTTAAAAAAGCAATTGATTTATATTGTAAAAAACCTTTTTAACCATTCTGTTCCGTTAATAAAAAAATAAAAAAAATCTCCCCGAGACTCCCTTTTGCCCCCCCTTTTTTTTTAACCCTCCACTTACAACTGAATATAGGTTGTGTGCTATCTATATATATATTCTATCAACGGAAAACGAACGACAACTCCAGTTTTTTCCATATTATTAGGTCTTTCCACTTTTCTGTGGAAAGCCTATTGTATTTGTTCTGATTATTATTATTATTTTTTTTTTTTTTTTCTTCCGCCAAATTTTGTTCTTGCGATAAATGTTTGTTTCGCAATATGTCGCTTAGATTTTTTTCATATTGTATCGTATAGTTTATGCGCTTTTAAATTTCACCCTGCTAAGCCGAACCATTTTCTTTGTAAGAGTTATCTCCCTATTCACTGTTTGTCATGTGTGTGCATCTCCTTCGTAACAAAATAAGAAAGCGACAAAATTCTTTTTACAAATTGTTCGTTACATCCTCAGGAATTTTTGGCTAATTTGGATCGAAGCGATTCGATGAAATTCTATAGGAGTTATGTACCTTTACGGAATAAATTTGTCGGTATGTTTTTTTAACTCATAAACGGTTAACCGTATAACCCTGGAATGTTTTTATTTGAGTCCCCTGGGTCCTAACTTAAAAAATTAGGTCAAGGTCAAAGGTCAAGGTCATATTTTAGATTTTCATATGTCTTTGATTTCCCTATAATTCTTGAATGGTTATAGATACAGAAAATTTAAGCAGTGAAAAATGTTGAGTACTTCAAGGGGCAACTTTGTTACATTATGACTATATTGGTTTTACCATTATGTAAGGGACATAACCCCCATTGATGGTTTATAAAAAGCCATTATTAGGCATAACTCTTAAACAAAAGGTCCTTGACCCATAGGGTCTTTTGCAATGACATTGTGAAGCAATGACCTTGACAAAGGTCACAAGGTCAAAGGTCAAGGTCATGTACATATGTGATTTGGGGCACGACTTGAAGAATTTTATGTGTGTTTGCCAACCAACCAACCAACCAATCATGATCAATCAACCAATCATGATCATGATCGATCAATCAACCAATCATGATCATGATCAATCAACCAATCATGATCATGATCAATCAACCAATCATGATCATGATTAATAAATCAATCAATCATGTTTCCGTCTCATGTGTTTTATATAGGGTTCAAGATCTCCTTTGTTTCTTTTTCGCTGTTTCAATTGACCTTATCCAACGTGTTTAACCAACCAACCAACCAACCAACCAACCAACCAACCAACCAATCAATCAATCAATCAATCAATCAATCAATCAATCAATCAATCAATCAATCATGTTTCCGTCTCGTGTGTTTAATATAGGGTCCAAGATCTTCTTTGTTTCTTTTTCGCTGTTTCAATTGGCCCTATCCAACGTGTTTAACCAACCAACCAACTAATCAATCAATCAATCAATCAATCAATCAATCAATCATGATCATGATCAATCAATCAATCATGATCATGATCAATCAATCATGTTTCATAAAAAATTGAAATTTAATATTGTTCTTGCGTAACTTCTGAAAAAAAAATCCACATGTACTCTGAAACTACAAGTCCAATCGACCTGAAAATTTGCAGGCAGCAGGGCATACATGTACTAAAGGTTCATAAAAAAACTTGGTGCGGATATCTCTCAAGACTTTTCCTAGAGAAAAAAAATGGCAATGCTGTAAAAATCGCTTGCTAGGTCCGTAAATCTCAGTGACATCCTACAATAAAATGTCCGCTCCTAGATTAAAATACTAATCTGTGTTACAAACTGGTGCTGAAAAATGTACATTTTAAGAAAATAATCGTTAAATGTGTATTAAAGTTACACCGGAACAATTAAATCCAAAACATGCACTGCTTGTGAACTGTCATCAAAATGTCAATTTCCTACAATGACAAAAGAAATTACATTGTGTGCACTCCGTCTCTATACATGTTGTCTGTTCAAAGTCCCCACCTAAAAAGGAATAAAAAGACTATCTTTTCGTTATTATAAACCCGTGTCACGTGATGTGGCGCGCGCGCTGTACCTAAAATAAAAGAAAAACTTTCCAAACTAAACATGAAACTTCTCCGGTAACAATAATATAGACCCCATACAGAAACAAACAAACAAACAAACAAACAAACAAACAAACAACCCCCCCCCCCCCCAAATTCAATTAATTTTAAAGGGGGAAAGACCCCCTACAATTGCTTTAAAAAAGCAATTGATTTATATTGTAAAAAACCTTTTTAACCATTCTGTTCCGTTAATAAAAAAATAAAAAAAATCTCCCCGAGACTCCCTTTTGCCCCCCCTTTTTTTTTAACCCTCCACTTACAACTGAATATAGGTTGTGTGCTATCTATATATATATTCTATCAACGGAAAACGAACGACAACTCCAGTTTTTTCCATATTATTAGGTCTTTCCACTTTTCTGTGGAAAGCCTATTGTATTTGTTCTGATTATTATTATTATTTTTTTTTTTTTTTTCTTCCGCCAAATTTTGTTCTTGCGATAAATGTTTGTTTCGCAATATGTCGCTTAGATTTTTTTCATATTGTATCGTATAGTTTATGCGCTTTTAAATTTCACCCTGCTAAGCCGAACCATTTTCTTTGTAAGAGTTATCTCCCTATTCACTGTTTGTCATGTGTGTGCATCTCCTTCGTAACAAAATAAGAAAGCGACAAAATTCTTTTTACAAATTGTTCGTTACATCCTCAGGAATTTTTGGCTAATTTGGATCGAAGCGATTCGATGAAATTCTATAGGAGTTATGTACCTTTACGGAATAAATTTGTCGGTATGTTTTTTTAACTCATAAACGGTTAACCGTATAACCCTGGAATGTTTTTATTTGAGTCCCCTGGGTCCTAACTTAAAAAATTAGGTCAAGGTCAAAGGTCAAGGTCATATTTTAGATTTTCATATGTCTTTGATTTCCCTATAATTCTTGAATGGTTATAGATACAGAAAATTTAAGCAGTGAAAAATGTTGAGTACTTCAAGGGGCAACTTTGTTACATTATGACTATATTGGTTTTACCATTATGTAAGGGACATAACCCCCATTGATGGTTTATAAAAAGCCATTATTAGGCATAACTCTTAAACAAAAGGTCCTTGACCCATAGGGTCTTTTGCAATGACATTGTGAAGCAATGACCTTGACAAAGGTCACAAGGTCAAAGGTCAAGGTCATGTACATATGTGATTTGGGGCACGACTTGAAGAATTTTATGTGTGTTTGCCAACCAACCAACCAACCAATCATGATCAATCAACCAATCATGATCATGATCGATCAATCAACCAATCATGATCATGATCAATCAACCAATCATGATCATGATCAATCAACCAATCATGATCATGATTAATAAATCAATCAATCATGTTTCCGTCTCATGTGTTTTATATAGGGTTCAAGATCTCCTTTGTTTCTTTTTCGCTGTTTCAATTGACCTTATCCAACGTGTTTAACCAACCAACCAACCAACCAACCAACCAACCAACCAACCAATCAATCAATCAATCAATCAATCAATCAATCAATCAATCAATCAATCAATCATGTTTCCGTCTCGTGTGTTTAATATAGGGTCCAAGATCTTCTTTGTTTCTTTTTCGCTGTTTCAATTGGCCCTATCCAACGTGTTTAACCAACCAACCAACTAATCAATCAATCAATCAATCAATCAATCAATCAATCATGATCATGATCAATCAATCAATCATGATCATGATCAATCAATCATGTTTCATAAAAAATTGAAATTTAATATTGTTCTTGCGTAACTTCTGAAAAAAAAATCCACATGTACTCTGAAACTACAAGTCCAATCGACCTGAAAATTTGCAGGCAGCAGGGCATACATGTACTAAAGGTTCATAAAAAAACTTGGTGCGGATATCTCTCAAGACTTTTCCTAGAGAAAAAAAATGGCAATGCTGTAAAAATCGCTTGCTAGGTCCGTAAATCTCAGTGACATCCTACAATAAAATGTCCGCTCCTAGATTAAAATACTAATCTGTGTTACAAACTGGTGCTGAAAAATGTACATTTTAAGAAAATAATCGTTAAATGTGTATTAAAGTTACACCGGAACAATTAAATCCAAAACATGCACTGCTTGTGAACTGTCATCAAAATGTCAATTTCCTACAATGACAAAAGAAATTACATTGTGTGCACTCCGTCTCTATACATGTTGTCTGTTCAAAGTCCCCACCTAAAAAGGAATAAAAAGACTATCTTTTCGTTATTATAAACCCGTGTCACGTGATGTGGCGCGCGCGCTGTACCTAAAATAAAAGAAAAACTTTCCAAACTAAACATGAAACTTCTCCGGTAACAATAATATAGACCCCATACAGAAACAAACAAACAAACAAACAAACAAACAAACAAACAACCCCCCCCCCCCCAAATTCAATTAATTTTAAAGGGGGAAAGACCCCCTACAATTGCTTTAAAAAAGCAATTGATTTATATTGTAAAAAACCTTTTTAACCATTCTGTTCCGTTAATAAAAAAATAAAAAAAATCTCCCCGAGACTCCCTTTTGCCCCCCCTTTTTTTTTAACCCTCCACTTACAACTGAATATAGGTTGTGTGCTATCTATATATATATTCTATCAACGGAAAACGAACGACAACTCCAGTTTTTTCCATATTATTAGGTCTTTCCACTTTTCTGTGGAAAGCCTATTGTATTTGTTCTGATTATTATTATTATTTTTTTTTTTTTTTTCTTCCGCCAAATTTTGTTCTTGCGATAAATGTTTGTTTCGCAATATGTCGCTTAGATTTTTTTCATATTGTATCGTATAGTTTATGCGCTTTTAAATTTCACCCTGCTAAGCCGAACCATTTTCTTTGTAAGAGTTATCTCCCTATTCACTGTTTGTCATGTGTGTGCATCTCCTTCGTAACAAAATAAGAAAGCGACAAAATTCTTTTTACAAATTGTTCGTTACATCCTCAGGAATTTTTGGCTAATTTGGATCGAAGCGATTCGATGAAATTCTATAGGAGTTATGTACCTTTACGGAATAAATTTGTCGGTATGTTTTTTTAACTCATAAACGGTTAACCGTATAACCCTGGAATGTTTTTATTTGAGTCCCCTGGGTCCTAACTTAAAAAATTAGGTCAAGGTCAAAGGTCAAGGTCATATTTTAGATTTTCATATGTCTTTGATTTCCCTATAATTCTTGAATGGTTATAGATACAGAAAATTTAAGCAGTGAAAAATGTTGAGTACTTCAAGGGGCAACTTTGTTACATTATGACTATATTGGTTTTACCATTATGTAAGGGACATAACCCCCATTGATGGTTTATAAAAAGCCATTATTAGGCATAACTCTTAAACAAAAGGTCCTTGACCCATAGGGTCTTTTGCAATGACATTGTGAAGCAATGACCTTGACAAAGGTCACAAGGTCAAAGGTCAAGGTCATGTACATATGTGATTTGGGGCACGACTTGAAGAATTTTATGTGTGTTTGCCAACCAACCAACCAACCAATCATGATCAATCAACCAATCATGATCATGATCGATCAATCAACCAATCATGATCATGATCAATCAACCAATCATGATCATGATCAATCAACCAATCATGATCATGATTAATAAATCAATCAATCATGTTTCCGTCTCATGTGTTTTATATAGGGTTCAAGATCTCCTTTGTTTCTTTTTCGCTGTTTCAATTGACCTTATCCAACGTGTTTAACCAACCAACCAACCAACCAACCAACCAACCAACCAACCAATCAATCAATCAATCAATCAATCAATCAATCAATCAATCAATCAATCAATCATGTTTCCGTCTCGTGTGTTTAATATAGGGTCCAAGATCTTCTTTGTTTCTTTTTCGCTGTTTCAATTGGCCCTATCCAACGTGTTTAACCAACCAACCAACTAATCAATCAATCAATCAATCAATCAATCAATCAATCATGATCATGATCAATCAATCAATCATGATCATGATCAATCAATCATGTTTCATAAAAAATTGAAATTTAATATTGTTCTTGCGTAACTTCTGAAAAAAAAATCCACATGTACTCTGAAACTACAAGTCCAATCGACCTGAAAATTTGCAGGCAGCAGGGCATACATGTACTAAAGGTTCATAAAAAAACTTGGTGCGGATATCTCTCAAGACTTTTCCTAGAGAAAAAAAATGGCAATGCTGTAAAAATCGCTTGCTAGGTCCGTAAATCTCAGTGACATCCTACAATAAAATGTCCGCTCCTAGATTAAAATACTAATCTGTGTTACAAACTGGTGCTGAAAAATGTACATTTTAAGAAAATAATCGTTAAATGTGTATTAAAGTTACACCGGAACAATTAAATCCAAAACATGCACTGCTTGTGAACTGTCATCAAAATGTCAATTTCCTACAATGACAAAAGAAATTACATTGTGTGCACTCCGTCTCTATACATGTTGTCTGTTCAAAGTCCCCACCTAAAAAGGAATAAAAAGACTATCTTTTCGTTATTATAAACCCGTGTCACGTGATGTGGCGCGCGCGCTGTACCTAAAATAAAAGAAAAACTTTCCAAACTAAACATGAAACTTCTCCGGTAACAATAATATAGACCCCATACAGAAACAAACAAACAAACAAACAAACAAACAAACAAACAACCCCCCCCCCCCCCCAAATTCAATTAATTTTAAAGGGGGAAAGACCCCCTACAATTGCTTTAAAAAAGCAATTGATTTATATTGTAAAAAACCTTTTTAACCATTCTGTTCCGTTAATAAAAAAATAAAAAAAATCTCCCCGAGACTCCCTTTTGCCCCCCCCTTTTTTTTTAACCCTCCACTTACAACTGAATATAGGTTGTGTGCTATCTATATATATATTCTATCAACGGAAAACGAACGACAACTCCAGTTTTTTCCATATTATTAGGTCTTTCCACTTTTCTGTGGAAAGCCTATTGTATTTGTTCTGATTATTATTATTATTTTTTTTTTTTTTTTCTTCCGCCAAATTTTGTTCTTGCGATAAATGTTTGTTTCGCAATATGTCGCTTAGATTTTTTTCATATTGTATCGTATAGTTTATGCGCTTTTAAATTTCACCCTGCTAAGCCGAACCATTTTCTTTGTAAGAGTTATCTCCCTATTCACTGTTTGTCATGTGTGTGCATCTCCTTCGTAACAAAATAAGAAAGCGACAAAATTCTTTTTACAAATTGTTCGTTACATCCTCAGGAATTTTTGGCTAATTTGGATCGAAGCGATTCGATGAAATTCTATAGGAGTTATGTACCTTTACGGAATAAATTTGTCGGTATGTTTTTTTAACTCATAAACGGTTAACCGTATAACCCTGGAATGTTTTTATTTGAGTCCCCTGGGTCCTAACTTAAAAAATTAGGTCAAGGTCAAAGGTCAAGGTCATATTTTAGATTTTCATATGTCTTTGATTTCCCTATAATTCTTGAATGGTTATAGATACAGAAAATTTAAGCAGTGAAAAATGTTGAGTACTTCAAGGGGCAACTTTGTTACATTATGACTATATTGGTTTTACCATTATGTAAGGGACATAACCCCCATTGATGGTTTATAAAAAGCCATTATTAGGCATAACTCTTAAACAAAAGGTCCTTGACCCATAGGGTCTTTTGCAATGACATTGTGAAGCAATGACCTTGACAAAGGTCACAAGGTCAAAGGTCAAGGTCATGTACATATGTGATTTGGGGCACGACTTGAAGAATTTTATGTGTGTTTGCCAACCAACCAACCAACCAATCATGATCAATCAACCAATCATGATCATGATCGATCAATCAACCAATCATGATCATGATCAATCAACCAATCATGATCATGATCAATCAACCAATCATGATCATGATTAATAAATCAATCAATCATGTTTCCGTCTCATGTGTTTTATATAGGGTTCAAGATCTCCTTTGTTTCTTTTTCGCTGTTTCAATTGACCTTATCCAACGTGTTTAACCAACCAACCAACCAACCAACCAACCAACCAACCAACCAATCAATCAATCAATCAATCAATCAATCAATCAATCAATCAATCATGTTTCCGTCTCGTGTGTTTAATATAGGGTCCAAGATCTTCTTTGTTTCTTTTTCGCTGTTTCAATTGGCCCTATCCAACGTGTTTAACCAACCAACCAACTAATCAATCAATCAATCAATCAATCAATCAATCAATCATGATCATGATCAATCAATCAATCATGATCATGATCAATCAATCATGTTTCATAAAAAATTGAAATTTAATATTGTTCTTGCGTAACTTCTGAAAAAAAAAATCCACATGTACTCTGAAACTACAAGTCCAATCGACCTGAAAATTTGCAGGCAGCAGGGCATACATGTACTAAAGGTTCATAAAAAAACTTGGTGCGGATATCTCTCAAGACTTTTCCTAGAGAAAAAAAATGGCAATGCTGTAAAAATCGCTTGCTAGGTCCGTAAATCTCAGTGACATCCTACAATAAAATGTCCGCTCCTAGATTAAAATACTAATCTGTGTTACAAACTGGTGCTGAAAAATGTACATTTTAAGAAAATAATCGTTAAATGTGTATTAAAGTTACACCGGAACAATTAAATCCAAAACATGCACTGCTTGTGAACTGTCATCAAAATGTCAATTTCCTACAATGACAAAAGAAATTACATTGTGTGCACTCCGTCTCTATACATGTTGTCTGTTCAAAGTCCCCACCTAAAAAGGAATAAAAAGACTATCTTTTCGTTATTATAAACCCGTGTCACGTGATGTGGCGCGCGCGCTGTACCTAAAATAAAAGAAAAACTTTCCAAACTAAACATGAAACTTCTCCGGTAACAATAATATAGACCCCATACAGAAACAAACAAACAAACAAACAAACAAACAAACAAACAACCCCCCCCCCCCAAATTCAATTAATTTTAAAGGGGGAAAGACCCCCTACAATTGCTTTAAAAAAGCAATTGATTTATATTGTAAAAAACCTTTTTAACCATTCTGTTCCGTTAATAAAAAAATAAAAAAAATCTCCCCGAGACTCCCTTTTGCCCCCCCTTTTTTTTTAACCCTCCACTTACAACTGAATATAGGTTGTGTGCTATCTATATATATATTCTATCAACGGAAAACGAACGACAACTCCAGTTTTTTCCATATTATTAGGTCTTTCCACTTTTCTGTGGAAAGCCTATTGTATTTGTTCTGATTATTATTATTATTTTTTTTTTTTTTTCTTCCGCCAAATTTTGTTCTTGCGATAAATGTTTGTTTCGCAATATGTCGCTTAGATTTTTTTCATATTGTATCGTATAGTTTATGCGCTTTTAAATTTCACCCTGCTAAGCCGAACCATTTTCTTTGTAAGAGTTATCTCCCTATTCACTGTTTGTCATGTGTGTGCATCTCCTTCGTAACAAAATAAGAAAGCGACAAAATTCTTTTTACAAATTGTTCGTTACATCCTCAGGAATTTTTGGCTAATTTGGATCGAAGCGATTCGATGAAATTCTATAGGAGTTATGTACCTTTACGGAATAAATTTGTCGGTATGTTTTTTTAACTCATAAACGGTTAACCGTATAACCCTGGAATGTTTTTATTTGAGTCCCCTGGGTCCTAACTTAAAAAATTAGGTCAAGGTCAAAGGTCAAGGTCATATTTTAGATTTTCATATGTCTTTGATTTCCCTATAATTCTTGAATGGTTATAGATACAGAAAATTTAAGCAGTGAAAAATGTTGAGTACTTCAAGGGGCAACTTTGTTACATTATGACTATATTGGTTTTACCATTATGTAAGGGACATAACCCCCATTGATGGTTTATAAAAAGCCATTATTAGGCATAACTCTTAAACAAAAGGTCCTTGACCCATAGGGTCTTTTGCAATGACATTGTGAAGCAATGACCTTGACAAAGGTCACAAGGTCAAAGGTCAAGGTCATGTACATATGTGATTTGGGGCACGACTTGAAGAATTTTATGTGTGTTTGCCAACCAACCAACCACCAATCATGATCAATCAACCAATCATGATCATGATCGATCAATCAACCAATCATGATCATGATCAATCAACCAATCATGATCATGATCAATCAACCAATCATGATCATGATTAATAAATCAATCAATCATGTTTCCGTCTCATGTGTTTTATATAGGGTTCAAGATCTCCTTTGTTTCTTTTTCGCTGTTTCAATTGACCTTATCCAACGTGTTTAACCAACCAACCAACCAACCAACCAACCAACCAACCAACCAATCAATCAATCAATCAATCAATCAATCAATCAATCAATCAATCAATCAATCATGTTTCCGTCTCGTGTGTTTAATATAGGGTCCAAGATCTTCTTTGTTTCTTTTTCGCTGTTTCAATTGGCCCTATCCAACGTGTTTAACCAACCAACCAACTAATCAATCAATCAATCAATCAATCAATCAATCAATCATGATCATGATCAATCAATCAATCATGATCATGATCAATCAATCATGTTTCATAAAAAATTGAAATTTAATATTGTTCTTGCGTAACTTCTGAAAAAAAAATCCACATGTACTCTGAAACTACAAGTCCAATCGACCTGAAAATTTGCAGGCAGCAGGGCATACATGTACTAAAGGTTCATAAAAAAACTTGGTGCGGATATCTCTCAAGACTTTTCCTAGAGAAAAAAAATGGCAATGCTGTAAAAATCGCTTGCTAGGTCCGTAAATCTCAGTGACATCCTACAATAAAATGTCCGCTCCTAGATTAAAATACTAATCTGTGTTACAAACTGGTGCTGAAAAATGTACATTTTAAGAAAATAATCGTTAAATGTGTATTAAAGTTACACCGGAACAATTAAATCCAAAACATGCACTGCTTGTGAACTGTCATCAAAATGTCAATTTCCTACAATGACAAAAGAAATTACATTGTGTGCACTCCGTCTCTATACATGTTGTCTGTTCAAAGTCCCCACCTAAAAAGGAATAAAAAGACTATCTTTTCGTTATTATAAACCCGTGTCACGTGATGTGGCGCGCGCGCTGTACCTAAAATAAAAGAAAAACTTTCCAAACTAAACATGAAACTTCTCCGGTAACAATAATATAGACCCCATACAGAAACAAACAAACAAACAAACAAACAAACAAACAAACAACCCCCCCCCCCCCCCCAAATTCAATTAATTTTAAAGGGGGAAAGACCCCCTACAATTGCTTTAAAAAAGCAATTGATTTATATTGTAAAAAACCTTTTTAACCATTCTGTTCCGTTAATAAAAAAATAAAAAAAATCTCCCCGAGACTCCCTTTTGCCCCCCCTTTTTTTTTAACCCTCCACTTACAACTGAATATAGGTTGTGTGCTATCTATATATATATTCTATCAACGGAAAACGAACGACAACTCCAGTTTTTTCCATATTATTAGGTCTTTCCACTTTTCTGTGGAAAGCCTATTGTATTTGTTCTGATTATTATTATTATTTTTTTTTTTTTTTTCTTCCGCCAAATTTTGTTCTTGCGATAAATGTTTGTTTCGCAATATGTCGCTTAGATTTTTTTCATATTGTATCGTATAGTTTATGCGCTTTTAAATTTCACCCTGCTAAGCCGAACCATTTTCTTTGTAAGAGTTATCTCCCTATTCACTGTTTGTCATGTGTGTGCATCTCCTTCGTAACAAAATAAGAAAGCGACAAAATTCTTTTTACAAATTGTTCGTTACATCCTCAGGAATTTTTGGCTAATTTGGATCGAAGCGATTCGATGAAATTCTATAGGAGTTATGTACCTTTACGGAATAAATTTGTCGGTATGTTTTTTTAACTCATAAACGGTTAACCGTATAACCCTGGAATGTTTTTATTTGAGTCCCCTGGGTCCTAACTTAAAAAATTAGGTCAAGGTCAAAGGTCAAGGTCATATTTTAGATTTTCATATGTCTTTGATTTCCCTATAATTCTTGAATGGTTATAGATACAGAAAATTTAAGCAGTGAAAAATGTTGAGTACTTCAAGGGGCAACTTTGTTACATTATGACTATATTGGTTTTAACCATTATGTAAGGGACATAACCCCCATTGATGGTTTATAAAAAGCCATTATTAGCATAACTCTTAAACAAAAGGTCCTTGACCCATAGGGTCTTTTGCAATGACATTGTGAAGCAATGACCTTGACAAAGGTCACAAGGTCAAAGGTCAAGGTCATGTACATATGTGATTTGGGGCACGACTTGAAGAATTTTATGTGTGTTTGCCAACCAACCAACCAACCAATCATGATCAATCAACCAATCATGATCATGATCGATCAATCAACCAATCATGATCATGATCAATCAACCAATCATGATCATGATCAATCAACCAATCATGATCATGATTAATAAATCAATCAATCATGTTTCCGTCTCATGTGTTTTATATAGGGTTCAAGATCTCCTTTGTTTCTTTTTCGCTGTTTCAATTGACCTTATCCAACGTGTTTAACCAACCAACCAACCAACCAACCAACCAACCAACCAACCAATCAATCAATCAATCAATCAATCAATCAATCAATCAATCAATCAATCAATCATGTTTCCGTCTCGTGTGTTTAATATAGGGTCCAAGATCTTCTTTGTTTCTTTTTCGCTGTTTCAATTGGCCCTATCCAACGTGTTTAACCAACCAACCAACTAATCAATCAATCAATCAATCAATCAATCAATCAATCATGATCATGATCAATCAATCAATCATGATCATGATCAATCAATCATGTTTCATAAAAAATTGAAATTTAATATTGTTCTTGCGTAACTTCTGAAAAAAAAATCCACATGTACTCTGAAACTACAAGTCCAATCGACCTGAAAATTTGCAGGCAGCAGGGCATACATGTACTAAAGGTTCATAAAAAAACTTGGTGCGGATATCTCTCAAGACTTTTCCTAGAGAAAAAAAATGGCAATGCTGTAAAAATCGCTTGCTAGGTCCGTAAATCTCAGTGACATCCTACAATAAAATGTCGTTAGCATTTTCAATCACTCAGTTTGT
>NW_027269115.1:0-5000 GCF_963676685.1 Mytilus edulis
TGGTTGGTTGGTTGGTTGGTTGATTGGTTGGTTGGTTGGTTGGTTGGTTGAAATTCAAACACACATAAAACTGTTGAAATAGTGCCAAAACCACATAATATGATGACCTTGACCTTTGACCTTGTGACCTTCGTCAAGGTCATTGCTCCACAAGGTCATTGCAAAAGACCCTATGGGTCAAGGACCTTTGTTTAAGAGTTTTGCCTAAATATGGCTTTTTAAAAACCATCGATGGGAGTTATGTCCCTTACATGATGGTAAAATCAATATAGTCATAATGTAAAAAAGTTGCCCCTTGAAGTACTTAACATTTTTCACTGCTTAAATTTTCTGTATCTATAACCATTCAAGAATTATAGGGAAATCAAAGACATATGAAAATCTAAAATACGACCTTGACCTTTGACCTTGACCTATATTTCTAAGTTAGGACCCAGGGACCTCAAATAAAAACTTTCCTGGGTTATACGGTTAACGGTTTATGAGTTAAAAAAACATACCGACAAATTTATTTGGTAAAGGTAGATAACTCCTATAAAATTTCATCGAATCGCTTCGATCCAAATTAGCCAAAAATTCCTGAGGATGTAACGAACAATTTGTAAAAGGAATTTTGTCGCTTTCTTTTTTTGTTACGAAGGAGATGCACACACATGATAAACAGTGAATAGGGAGATAACTCTTACAAAGAAAATGGTGCGCCTTAGCAGGGTGAAATTTAAAAGCGCATAAACTATACGATACCATATGAGAAATATCTAAGCGACATATTGCGAAACAAACATTTATCGCAAGAACAAAATTTGGCGGAAGAAAAAAAAAAATAATTAAAAACCAATTGTTCAAAGAACAATTGAAAGTCTTTCCACAACAAAGAAATTTTGATAAGAAGGTAGTTTCTTCATACTGATGAGATAAATAATGGTTTAATTATCTTTTTGAGTGATGTAAGGGAGATAATATGCTACTTCCTGTCTCATATGATAGCTTCTTTCACACTGATTCCAAAAATATATAGTTTATATATACTTTTGTATGTAGAATGGCAGATAATTGGTCACTTCCGGTTTGTTGGAAGTAATTTTTAGTCTTCAGTTATCAGTTTATGTATATATATATGACAAAATATATGGATTTTGAGTACTTGTATGCGGAAAAACTGCAAAAAAAGCTACTTCCGGTTTTCTCAAGATCACTTCCGGTAGCCATTTTTCAAGGTCATTTGTCAGTTAACCTTTTGTATAAGGTCAAATGTCTTTATAATGAACTTACTTGAAGTTATAATCAAATAACCTCATATCAAGACATTTCAGGGGCACTAACTCCTATAAGATGCCATTTAATTGTATAAGACTAAATGTAGTATATTTTCATAACAATAAATTTGACATTTTGCACTTGTTATTTCATATGTATCTCTCAAAGTGATGGAAAAAATGCAAAAATAAGCAAAAGTCACAATTGAGAACTTGACCTTGACCTTTGACCTTGACCTCATTTTCTAAGTTAGGACATAGGGGACTCAAATAAAAACATTTCAGGGCTATACGGTTAACTGTTTATGAGTTAAATAAACATACCGACAAATTTATTTTGTAAAGGTAGATAACTCCTATAAAATTTCATCGAATCGCTTCGATCCAAATTAGCCAAAAATTACTGAGGATGTAACGAACAGTTTGTAAAAAGAATTTTGTCGCTATCTTTTTTTGTTACGAAGGAGATGCACACAGAGGATAAACAGTGAATAGGGAGATAACTCTTACATAGAAAATGGATCGGCTTAGCAGGGTGAAATTTAAAAGCGCATAAACTATACGATACCATATGGGAAATATCTAAGCGACATATTGCGAAACAAACATTTTGCGCAAGAACAAAATTTGGCGGAAGAAAAAAAAAAAAAAAAATAATAATAATAATAATAATAATAATAATCAGAACAAATACAATAAGTCTTTTCACAAAAAAGTGAAAAGACTTAATAATAATAATAATCAGAACAAATACAATAAGTCTTTCCACAGAAAAGTGGAAAGACTTAATAAATATAAAGCAATTGTTTTGAAAACAATTGTTAGGCAGTCTTTCCCCTCTGATGAATGGATAATTGATTTTTTTTTTATTGATTGATTTGGAAAAGGGGGGGGGGGGGGGTATTTGTTTATTTGTTTGTTTGTTTGTTTTTGTAAAGGGTCTATATTATTATGTTACCGGAGAAGTTTCATGTTTAGTTTGGAAAGTTTTTCTTTTATTTTAGATACAGCGCGCGCGCAAGATTGAGGAGACATCACGTGACGCGGGTTTATATTAAGAAAAACTTAGTCTTTTAATTTCTTTTTAGGTCGGGACCTTGAACAGACAACATGTCTAGAGATGGAATGTACACAATGTAATTTCTTTTGTCATTGTAGGAGGAAATTGACATTTTGATCACAGTTCACCAGCAGTGCATGTTTTGGATTTAATCGATCCGTTGTAACTTTAAAACACATTTAATGATTATTTTTTGATAATGTCCATTTTTCAGCACCTGTTTGTAACACAGATTAGTATTTCAATCTCGGAGCGGACATTTTATTGTAGGTTTTTACTGAGATTGACGGACCTAGCAAGCGATTTTTACTGCATTGCCATTTCTTTTTTCTAGGAAAAGTCTTGAGAGATATCTGCAAAAAGTTTTTTTATGAACCTTCAGTACATGTATGCCCTGCTGACTGCAAATTTTCAGGTCGATTGGACTTGTAGTTTCAGAGAATATGTGGATTTTTTTTCAGAAGAGACGTAAGAACAATAATAAAATAAAAAATTTCTTGAATAATTGAGAGTTTGTTCCTTCAATAAACTGTCATAAATAAACAGTCATACATATTGATTGATTGATTAGTTGGTTGATTGATTGGTTGGTTGGTTGGTTGGTTGATTAAACACGTTTGATAGGGTCACTTAGAAAAAGGGGAAAAAGACCTCAAGAGACCTTGCATCCCGTATTAAACGCATGACACGGAAACATACATTAAGTGATTGATTGGTTGGTTGGTTGGTTAAACACGTTGGTTAAACATGTTGGTTTAACACGTTGGTTAAACACGTTGGCTGGTTAAACACGTTTGATAGGCTCAATTTAAACAAGCGAAAAAAAAAACCATCTTGGATCCCGTATTTAACACATGAAACGGAAACATGCATTGATTTATTTATTGGTTGGTTGGTTGGTTGGTTGGTTAAACACGTTGGTTAAAAATGTCGGTTAAACACGTAGTTTAAACACGTTGGCTGGTTAAACACGTTTGATAGGCTCAATTTTAACAAACGAAAAAAAAACATCTCGGATCCCGTATTTAACACATGAAACGGAAACATGCATTGATTGATTGATTGGTTAGTTGGTTGGTTGGTTGGTTAAACACGTTGGTTAAACACGTTGGTTAAACACATTGGATAGGCTCAAAATTGGATCCCGTATTTAACACATGAAACGGAAACATGCATTGATTGATTGATTGATTGATTGGTTGGTTGGTTAAACACGTTGGTTAAACACGTTGGTTAAACATGTTGGTAAAAAACGTTGGTTAAACACCTTGGTTAAAACATATTGGTTAAACACGTTGGCTGGTTAAACACGTTGGATAGGCTCAATTTAAACAAGCGAAAAAAAAAAACCATCTTGGATCCCGTATTTAACACATGAAACGGAAACATGCATTGATTGATTGATTGATTGATTGATTGATTGGTTGGTTGGGTGGTTGGTTGGTTAAACATGTTGGTTAAACACGTTGGTTAAACACGTTGGCTGGTTAACACGTTAGATAGGCTCAATTTAAACGAGCGAAAAAAACCATCTTGGATCCCGTATTTAGCACATGAAACGGAAACATGCATTGATTGATTGATTGATTGGTTGGGTGGTTGGTTGGTTGGTTAAACATGTTGGTTAAACACGTTGGCTGGTTAAACACGTTAGATAGGCTCAATTTAAACGAGCGAAAAAAAAAAAACATCTTGGATTCCGTATTTAACACATAAAACGGAAACATGCATTGATTGATTGATTGGTTGGTTAAACACGTTGGTTAAACACGTTAGTTAAACATATTTGTTAAACATGTTGGTTAAACACGTTTGATAGGCTCAATTAAAACAAGCGGAAAAAAAAGAGACCTTGAATCCCGTATCAAACACATGAAACGGAAACATTGATTGATTGATTGATTGATTGATTGATTGATTGATTGATTGGTTGGTTGGTTGGTTGGTTGGTTGGTTGGTTGGTTGGTTGGTTGGTTGGTTGGTTGATTGGTTGGTTGGTTGGTTGGTTGGTTGAAATTCAAACACACATAAAACTGTTGAAATAGTGCCAAAACCACATAATATGATGACCTTGACCTTTGACCTTGTGACCTTCGTCAAGGTCATTGCTCCACAAGGTCATTGCAAAAGACCCTATGGGTCAAGGACCTTTGTTTAAGAGTTTTGCCTAAATATGGCTTTTTAAAAACCATCGATGGGAGTTATGTCCCTTACATGATGGTAAAATCAATATAGTCATAATGTAAAAAAGTTGCCCCTTGAAGTACTTAACATTTTTCACTGCTTAAATTTTCTGTATCTATAACCATTCAAGAATTATAGGGAAATCAAAGACATATGAAAATCTAAAATACGACCTTGACCTTTGACCTTGACCTATATTTCTAAGTTAGGACCCAGGGACCTCAAATAAAAACTTTCCTGGGTTATACGGTTAACGGTTTATGAGTTAAAAAAACATACCGACAAATTTATTTGGTAAAGGTAGATAACTCCTATAAAATTTCATCGAATCGCTTCGATCCAAATTAGCCAAAAATTCCTGAGGATGTAACGAACAATTTGTAAAAGGAATTTTGTCGCTTTCTTTTTTTGTTACGAAGGAGATGCACACACATGATAAACAGTGAATAGGGAGATAACTCTTACAAAGAAAATGGTGCGCCTTAGCAGGGTGAAATTTA
>NW_027269116.1:0-28836 GCF_963676685.1 Mytilus edulis
ATTGATCCGGTGTAACTTTAAAACACATTTATTGATCATTTTCTGATATTGTACATTTTTCAGCACCTGTTTGTAACACAGATTAGTATTTCAATCTCGGAGCGGACATTTTATTGTAGGTTTTTACTGAGATTTACGGACCTAGCAAGCGATTTTTACGCATTGCCATTTCTTTTCTCTAGGAAAAGCTTTGAGAGATATCTGCACCAAGTTTTTTTATAAACTTTCAGTACATGTATGCCCTGCTGACTGGAAATTTTGAGGTCGATTGTACTTGTAGTTTCAGAGTACATGTGGATTTTTTTTCAGAAGTGACGCAAGAAACAATATTGAATTTCGATTTTTCATGAAACATGATTTATTGATCATGATCATGATTGATTGATTGATTGATTGATTGATTGATTGATTGGTTGGTTGATTAGTTGGTTGGTTGTTGGTTGGTTAAACACGTTGCTTAAACATGTTGCTAAACACGTTGGTTTAAACGCATTGGATAGGCTCAAAATTGGTTCCCGTATTTAACGCATGAAACGGAACATGCATTGATTGATTGATTGATTGGTTGGTTGGTTAAACACGTTGGTTAAACATGTTGGTTAAACACGTTGGTTAAACATATTGTTAAACACGTTGGATGGTTAAACACGTTGGATAGGCTCAATTTAAACAAGCGAAAAAAAAACCATCTTGGATCCCGTATTTAACACATGAAACGGAAACATGCATTGATTGGTTGGTTGGTTAAACACGTTGGTTAAACATGTTGGTTAAACACGTTGGTTAAACACGTTGGTTAAACATATTGGTGAAACACGTTGGCTGGTTAAACACGTTGGATAGGCTCAATTTAAACAAGCGAAAAAAAACATCTTGGATCCCCGTATTTCACACATGAAACGGAAACATTAATTGATTGGTTGATTGTTGGTTGGTTGGTTGGTTGGTTAAACACGTTGGTTAAACATGTTGGTTAAACACATTGGTTAAACATATTGGTTAAACATGTTGGTTAAACACGTTTGATAGGCTCAATTAAAACAAGCGAAAAAAAAGAGACCTTGAATCCCGTATCAAACACATGAAACGGAAACATTGATTGATTGATTGATTGATTGGTTGGTTGGTTGGTTGGTTGGTTGGTTGGTTGGTTGGTTGGTTGATTGAAATTCAAACACACATAAAACTGTTTAAATAGTGCCAAAACCACATAATTTGATGACCTTGACCTTTGACCTTGTAACCTTCGTCAAGGTCATTGCTCCACAAGGTCATTGCAAAAGACCCTATGGGTCAAGGACCTTTTGTTTAAGAGTTTTGCCTAAAAATGGCTTTTTAAAACCATCGATGGGAGTTATGTCCCTTACATGATAGTAAAATCAATATAGTCATAATGTAAATAGTTGCCCCTTGAAGTACCAAGCATTTTTCACTGCTTAATTTTTTTGTATCTATAACCGTTCAAGAGTTATAGGGAAATCAAAGACATGTGAAAATCTAAAATATGACCTTGACCTTTGACCTTGACCTAATTTTCTAAGTTAGGAATCAGGGGACTCAAATAAAAAACATTCCAGGGTTATACGGTTAAAGGTTTATGAGTTAAAAAAAACATACCGACAAATTTATTCCGTAAAGGTACATAACTCCTATAAAATTTCATCGAATCGCTTCGATCCAAATTAGCCAAAAATTCCTGAGGATGTAACGAACAATTTGTAAAAAGAATTTTGTCGCTTTCTTATTTTGTTACGAAGGAGATGCACACACATGACAAACAGTGAATAGGGAGATAACTCTTACAAAGAAAATGGTTCGGCTTAGCAGGGTGAAATTTAAAAGCGCATAAACTATACGATACAATATGAAAAAAATCTAAGCGACATATTGCGAAACAAACATTTATCGCAAGAACAAAAATTTGGCGGAAGAAAAAAAAAAAAATAATAATAATAATAATAATCAGAACAAATACAATAGGCTTTCCACAGAAAAGTGGAAAGACCTAATAATATGGATAAAACTGGAGTTGTCGTTCGTTTTACGTTGATAGGATAGATAGCACACAACCTACATTCAGTTGTAAGTGGAGGGTTAAAAAAAAAAAGGGGGGGGGGGGGGCAAAAGGGGGTCTCGGGGAGATTTTTTTTTTTTTTATTAACGGAACAGAATGGTTAAAAAGGTTTTTTACAATATAAATCAATTGCTTTAAAAAAGCAATTGTAGGTGGTCTTTCCCCTTTAGAATTAATTGAATTGGGGGTGGGGGGGGGGGGGTTGTTTGTTTGTTTGATTGTTTGCTTGTTTGTTCGTTCCTGTATGGGGTCTATATTATTGTTCACCGGAGAAGTTTCATGTTTAGTTTGGAAAGTTTTTCTTTTATTTAAGGTACAGCGCGCGCGCCACATCACGTGACACGGGTTTATAATAACGAAAAGATAGTCTTTTTATTTCTTTTTAGGTGGGGACTTTGAACAGACAACATGTATAGAGACGGAATAAACACAATGTAATTTCTTTTGTCATTGTAGGAAATTGACATTTTGATGACAGTTCACAAGCAGTGCATGTTTTGGATTTAATTGATCCGGTGTAACTTTAAAACACATTTATTGATCATTTTCTGATATTGTACATTTTTCAGCACCTGTTTGTAACACAGATTAGTATTTCAATCTCGGAGCGGACATTTTATTGTAGGTTTTTACTGAGATTTACGGACCTAGCAAGCGATTTTTACGCATTGCCATTTCTTTTCTCTAGGAAAAGCTTTGAGAGATATCTGCACCAAGTTTTTTTATAAACTTTCAGTACATGTATGCCCTGCTGACTGGAAATTTTGAGGTCGATTGTACTTGTAGTTTCAGAGTACATGTGGATTTTTTTTCAGAAGTGACGCAAGAACAATATTGAATTTCGATTTTTCATGAAACATGATTTATTGATCATGATCATGATTGATTGATTGATTGATTGATTGATTGATTGATTGGTTGGTTGATTAGTTGGTTGGTTGGTTGGTTGGTTAAACACGTTGCTTAAACATGTTGCTTAAACACGTTGGTTAAACGCATTGGATAGGCTCAAAATTGGATCCCGTATTTAACGCATGAAACGGAAACATGCATTGATTGATTGATTGATTGGTTGGTTGGTTAAACACGTTGGTTAAACATGTTGGTTAAACACGTTGGTTAAACATATTGGTTAAACACGTTGGCTGGTTAAACACGTTGGATAGGCTCAATTTAAACAAGCGAAAAAAAAACCATCTTGGATCCCGTATTTAACACATGAAACGGAAACATGCATTGATTGGTTGGTTGGTTAAACACGTTGGTTAAACATGTTGGTTAAACACGTTGGTTAAACACGTTGGTTAAACATATTGGTGAAACACGTTGGCTGGTTAAACACGTTGGATAGGCTCAATTTAAACAAGCGAAAAAAAACATCTTGGATCCCGTATTTCACACATGAAACGGAAACATTAATTGATTGGTTGATTGGTTGGTTGGTTGGTTGGTTGGTTAAACACGTTGGTTAAACATGTTGGTTAAACACATTGGTTAAACATATTGGTTAAACATGTTGGTTAAACACGTTTGATAGGCTCAATTAAAACAAGCGAAAAAAAAGAGACCTTGAATCCCGTATCAAACACATGAAACGGAAACATTGATTGATTGATTGATTGATTGGTTGGTTGGTTGGTTGGTTGGTTGGTTGGTTGGTTGGTTGGTTGATTGAAATTCAAACACACATAAAACTGTTTAAATAGTGCCAAAACCACATAATTTGATGACCTTGACCTTTGACCTTGTAACCTTCGTCAAGGTCATTGCTCCACAAGGTCATTGCAAAAGACCCTATGGGTCAAGGACCTTTTGTTTAAGAGTTTTGCCTAAAAATGGCTTTTTAAAAACCATCGATGGGAGTTATGTCCCTTACATGATAGTAAATCAATATAGTCATAATGTAAAATAGTTGCCCCTTGAAGTACCAAGCATTTTTCACTGCTTAATTTTTTTGTATCTATAACCGTTCAAGAGTTATAGGGAAATCAAAGACATGTGAAAATCTAAAATATGACCTTGACCTTTGACCTTGACCTAATTTTCTAAGTTAGGAATCAGGGGACTCAAATAAAAACATTCAGGGTTATACGGTTAAAGGTTTATGAGTTAAAAAAACATACCGACAAATTTATTCCGTAAAGGTACATAACTCCTATAAAATTTCATCGAATCGCTTCGATCCAAATTAGCCAAAAATTCCTGAGGATGTAACGAACAATTTGTAAAAAGAATTTTGTCGCTTTCTTATTTTGTTACGAAGGAGATGCACACACATGACAAACAGTGAATAGGGAGATAACTCTTACAAAGAAAATGGTTCGGCTTAGCAGGGTGAAATTTAAAAGCGCATAAACTATACGATACAATATGAAAAAAATCTAAGCGACATATTGCGAAACAAACATTTATCGCAAGAACAAAATTTGGCGGAAGAAAAAAAAAAAAATAATAATAATAATAATAATCAGAACAAATACAATAGGCTTTCCACAGAAAAGTGGAAAGACCTAATAATATGGATAAAACTGGAGTTGTCGTTCGTTTTACGTTGATAGGATAGATAGCACACAACCTACATTCAGTTGTAAGTGGAGGGTTAAAAAAAAAAGGGGGGGGGGGGGCAAAAGGGGGGTCTCGGGGAGATTTTTTTTTTTTTATTAACGGAACAGAATGGTTAAAAAGGTTTTTTACAATATAAATCAATTGCTTTAAAAAGCAATTGTAGGTGGTCTTTCCCCTTTAGAATTAATTGAATTGGGGGTGGGGGGGGGGGGGTTGTTTGTTTGTTTGATTGTTTGCTTGTTTGTTCGTTCCTGTATGGGGTCTATATTATTGTTACCGGAGAAGTTTCATGTTTAGTTTGGAAAGTTTTTCTTTTATTTAAGGTACAGCGCGCGCGCACATCACGTGACACGGGTTTATAATAACGAAAAGATAGTCTTTTTATTCTTTTTAGGTGGGGACTTTGAACAGACAACATGTATAGAGACGAATAAACACAATGTAATTTCTTTTGTCATTGTAGGAAATTGACATTTTGATGACAGTTCACAAGCAGTGCATGTTTTGGATTTAATTGATCCGGTGTAACTTTAAAACACATTTATTGATCATTTTCTGATATTGTACATTTTTCAGCACCTGTTTGTAACACAGATTAGTATTTCAATCTCGGAGCGGACATTTTATTGTAGGTTTTTACTGAGATTTACGGACCTAGCAAGCGATTTTTACGCATTGCCATTTCTTTTCTCTAGGAAAAGCTTGAGAGATATCTGCACCAAGTTTTTTTATAAACTTTCAGTACATGTATGCCCTGCTGACTGGAAATTTTGAGGTCGATTGTACTTGTAGTTTCAGAGTACATGTGGATTTTTTTTCAGAAGTGACGCAAGAACAATATTGAATTTCGATTTTTCATGAAACATGATTTATTGATCATGATCATGATTGATTGATTGATTGATTGATTGATTGATTGATTGGTTGGTTGATTAGTTGGTTGGTTGGTTGGTTGGTTAAACACGTTGCTTAAACATGTTGCTTAAACACGTTGGTTAAACGCATTGGATAGGCTCAAATTGGATCCCGTATTTAACGCATGAAACGGAAACATGCATTGATCGATTGATTGATTGGTTGGTTGGTTAAACACGTTGGTTAAACATGTTGGTTAAACACGTTGGTTAAACATATTGGTTAAACACGTTGGCTGGTTAAACACGTTGGATAGGCTCAATTTAAACAAGCGAAAAAAAAACCATCTTGGATCCCGTATTTAACACATGAAACGGAAACATGCATTGATTGGTTGGTTGGTTAAACACGTTGGTTAAACATGTTGGTTAAACACGTTGGTTAAACACGTTGGTTAAACATATTGGTGAAACACGTTGGCTGGTTAAACACGTTGGATAGGCTCAATTTAAACAAGCGAAAAAAAACATCTTGGATCCCGTATTTCACACATGAAACGGAAACATTAATTGATTGGTTGATTGGTTGGTTGGTTGGTTGGTTGGTTAAACACGTTGGTTAAACATGTTGGTTAAACACATTGGTTAAACATATTGGTTAAACATGTTGGTTAAACACGTTTGATAGGCTCAATTAAAACAAGCGAAAAAAAAGAGACCTTGAATCCCGTATCAAACACATGAAACGGAAACATTGATTGATTGATTGATTGATTGGTTGGTTGGTTGGTTGGTTGGTTGGTTGGTTGGTTGGTTGGTTGATTGAAATTCAAACACACATAAAACTGTTTAAATAGTGCCAAAACCACATAATTTGATGACCTTGACCTTTGACCTTGTAACCTTCGTCAAGGTCATTGCTCCACAAGGTCATTGCAAAAGACCCTATGGGTCAAGGACCTTTTGTTTAAGAGTTTTGCCTAAAAATGGCTTTTTAAAAACCATCGATGGGAGTTATGTCCCTTACATGATAGTAAAATCAATATAGTCATAATGTAAAATAGTTGCCCCTTGAAGTACCAAGCATTTTTCACTGCTTAATTTTTTTGTATCTATAACCGTTCAAGAGTTATAGGGAAATCAAAGACATGTGAAAATCTAAAATATGACCTTGACCTTTGACCTTGACCTAATTTTCTAAGTTAGGAATCAGGGGACTCAAATAAAAACATTCCAGGGTTATACGGTTAAAGGTTTATGAGTTAAAAAAACATACGACAAATTTATTCCGTAAAGGTACATAACTCCTATAAAATTTCATCGAATCGCTTCGATCCAAATTAGCCAAAAATTCCTGAGGATGTAACGAACAATTTGTAAAAAGAATTTTGTCGCTTTCTTATTTTGTTACGAAGGAGATGCACACACATGACAAACAGTGAATAGGGAGATAACTCTTACAAAGAAAATGGTTCGGCTTAGCAGGGTGAAATTTAAAAGCGCATAAACTATACGATACAATATGAAAAAAATCTAAGCGACATATTGCGAAACAAACATTTATCGCAAGAACAAAATTTGGCGGAAGAAAAAAAAAAAAATAATAATAATAATAATAATCAGAACAAATACAATAGGCTTTCCACAGAAAAGTGGAAAGACCTAATAATATGGATAAAACTGGAGTTGTCGTTCGTTTTACGTTGATAGGATAGATAGCACACAACCTACATTCAGTTGTAAGTGGAGGTTAAAAAAAAAAAAGGGGGGGGGGGGCAAAAGGGGGTCTCGGGGAGATTTTTTTTTTTTTTATTAACGGAACAGAATGGTTAAAAAGGTTTTTTACAATATAAATCAATTGCTTTAAAAAAGCAATTGTAGGTGGTCTTTCCCCCTTTAGAATTAATTGAATTGGGGGTGGGGGGGGGGGGGTTGTTTGTTTGTTTGATTGTTTGCTTGTTTGTTCGTTCCTGTATGGGGTCTATATTATTGTTACCGGAGAAGTTTCATGTTTAGTTTGGAAAGTTTTTCTTTTATTTAAGGTACAGCGCGCGCGCCACATCACGTGACACGGGTTTATAATAACGAAAAGATAGTCTTTTTATTTCTTTTTAGGTGGGGACTTTGAACAGACAACATGTATAGAGACGGAATAAACACAATGTAATTTCTTTTGTCATTGTAGGAAATTGACATTTTGATGACAGTTCACAAGCAGTGCATGTTTTGGATTTAATTGATCCGGTGTAACTTTAAAACACATTTATTGATCATTTTCTGATATTGTACATTTTTCAGCACCTGTTTGTAACACAGATTAGTATTTCAATCTCGGAGCGGACATTTTATTGTAGGTTTTTACTGAGATTTACGGACCTAGCAAGCGATTTTTACGCATTGCCATTTCTTTTCTCTAGGAAAAGCTTTGAGAGATATCTGCACCAAGTTTTTTTATAAACTTTCAGTACATGTATGCCCTGCTGACTGGAAATTTTGAGGTCGATTGTACTTGTAGTTTCAGAGTACATGTGGATTTTTTTTCAGAAGTGACGCAAGAACAATATTGAATTTCGATTTTTCATGAAACATGATTTATTGATCATGATCATGATTGATTGATTGATTGATTGATTGATTGATTGATTGGTTGGTTGATTAGTTGGTTGGTTGGTTGGTTGGTTAAACACGTTGCTTAAACATGTTGCTTAAACACGTTGGTTAAACGCATTGGATAGGCTCAAAATTGGATCCCGTATTTAACGCATGAAACGGAAACATGCATTGATTGATTGATTGATTGGTTGGTTGGTTAAACACGTTGGTTAAACATGTTGGTTAAACACGTTGGTTAAACATATTGGTTAAACACGTTGGCTGGTTAAACACGTTGGATAGGCTCAATTTAAACAAGCGAAAAAAAAACCATCTTGGATCCCGTATTTAACACATGAAACGGAAACATGCATTGATTGGTTGGTTGGTTAAACACGTTGGTTAAACATGTTGGTTAAACACGTTGGTTAAACACGTTGGTTAAACATATTGGTGAAACACGTTGGCTGGTTAAACACGTTGGATAGGCTCAATTTAAACAAGCGAAAAAAAACATCTTGGATCCCGTATTTCACACATGAAACGGAAACATTAATTGATTGGTTGATTGGTTGGTTGATTGGTTGGTGGTTGGTTGGTTGGTTAAACACGTTGGTTAAACATGTTGGTTAAACACATTGGTTAAACATATTGGTTAAACATGTTGGTTAAACACGTTTGATAGGCTCAATTAAAACAAGCGAAAAAAAAGAGACCTTGAATCCCGTATCAAACACATGAAACGGAAACATTGATTGATTGATTGATTGATTGGTTGGTTGGTTGGTTGGTTGGTTGGTTGGTTGGTTGGTTGGTTGATTGAAATTCAAACACACATAAAACTGTTTAAATAGTGCCAAAACCACATAATTTGATGACCTTGACCTTTGACCTTGTAACCTTCGTCAAGGTCATTGCTCCACAAGGTCATTGCAAAAGACCCTATGGGTCAAGGACCTTTTGTTTAAGAGTTTTGCCTAAAAATGGCTTTTTAAAAACCATCGATGGGAGTTATGTCCCTTACATGATAGTAAAATCAATATAGTCATAATGTAAAATAGTTGCCCCTTGAAGTACCAAGCATTTTTCACTGCTTAATTTTTTTGTATCTATAACCGTTCAAGAGTTATAGGGAAATCAAAGACATGTGAAAATCTAAAATATGACCTTGACCTTTGACCTTGACCTAATTTTCTAAGTTAGGAATCAGGGGACTCAAATAAAAACATTCCAGGGTTATACGGTTAAAGGTTTATGAGTTAAAAAAACATACCGACAAATTTATTCCGTAAAGGTACATAACTCCTATAAAATTTCATCGAATCGCTTCGATCCAAATTAGCCAAAAATTCCTGAGGATGTAACGAACAATTTGTAAAAAGAATTTTGTCGCTTTCTTATTTTGTTACGAAGGAGATGCACACACATGACAAACAGTGAATAGGGAGATAACTCTTACAAAGAAAATGGTTCGGCTTAGCAGGGTGAAATTTAAAAGCGCATAAACTATACGATACAATATGAAAAAAATCTAAGCGACATATTGCGAAACAAACATTTATCGCAAGAACAAAATTTGGCGGAAGAAAAAAAAAAAAATAATAATAATAATAATAATCAGAACAAATACAATAGGCTTTCCACAGAAAAGTGGAAAGACCTAATAATATGGATAAAACTGGAGTTGTCGTTCGTTTTACGTTGATAGGATAGATAGCACACAACCTACATTCAGTTGTAAGTGGAGGGTTAAAAAAAAAAAGGGGGGGGGGGGGCAAAAGGGGGTCTCGGGGAGATTTTTTTTTTTTTTATTAACGGAACAGAATGGTTAAAAAGGTTTTTTACAATATAAATCAATTGCTTTAAAAAAGCAATTGTAGGTGGTCTTTCCCCCTTTAGAATTAATTGAATTGGGGGTGGGGGGGGGGGGGGTTGTTTGTTTGTTTGATTGTTTGCTTGTTTGTTCGTTCCTGTATGGGGTCTATATTATTGTTACCGGAGAAGTTTCATGTTTAGTTTGGAAAGTTTTTCTTTTATTTAAGGTACAGCGCGCGCGCCACATCACGTGACACGGGTTTATAATAACGAAAAGATAGTCTTTTTATTTCTTTTTAGGTGGGGACTTTGAACAGACAACATGTATAGAGACGGAATAAACACAATGTAATTTCTTTTGTCATTGTAGGAAATTGACATTTTGATGACAGTTCACAAGCAGTGCATGTTTTGGATTTAATTGATCCGGTGTAACTTTAAAACACATTTATTGATCATTTTCTGATATTGTACATTTTTCAGCACCTGTTTGTAACACAGATTAGTATTTCAATCTCGGAGCGGACATTTTATTGTAGGTTTTTACTGAGATTTACGGACCTAGCAAGCGATTTTTACGCATTGCCATTTCTTTTCTCTAGGAAAAGCTTTGAGAGATATCTGCACCAAGTTTTTTTATAAACTTTCAGTACATGTATGCCCTGCTGACTGGAAATTTTGAGGTCGATTGTACTTGTAGTTTCAGAGTACATGTGGATTTTTTTTCAGAAGTGACGCAAGAACAATATTGAATTTCGATTTTTCATGAAACATGATTTATTGATCATGATCATGATTGATTGATTGATTGATTGATTGATTGATTGATTGGTTGGTTGATTAGTTGGTTGGTTGGTTGGTTGGTTAAACACGTTGCTTAAACATGTTGCTTAAACACGTTGGTTAAACGCATTGGATAGGCTCAAAATTGGATCCCGTATTTAACGCATGAAACGGAAACATGCATTGATTGATTGATTGATTGGTTGGTTGGTTAAACACGTTGGTTAAACATGTTGGTTAAACACGTTGGTTAAACATATTGGTTAAACACGTTGGCTGGTTAAACACGTTGGATAGGCTCAATTTAAACAAGCGAAAAAAAAACCATCTTGGATCCCGTATTTAACACATGAAACGGAAACATGCATTGATTGGTTGGTTGGTTAAACACGTTGGTTAAACATGTTGGTTAAACACGTTGGTTAAACACGTTGGTTAAACATATTGGTGAAACACGTTGGCTGGTTAAACACGTTGGATAGGCTCAATTTAAACAAGCGAAAAAAAACATCTTGGATCCCGTATTTCACACATGAAACGGAAACATTAATTGATTGGTTGATTGGTTGGTTGATTGGTTGGTTGGTTGGTTGGTTGGTTAAACACGTTGGTTAAACATGTTGGTTAAACACATTGGTTAAACATATTGGTTAAACATGTTGGTTAAACACGTTTGATAGGCTCAATTAAAACAAGCGAAAAAAAAGAGACCTTGAATCCCGTATCAAACACATGAAACGGAAACATTGATTGATTGATTGATTGATTGGTTGGTTGGTTGGTTGGTTGGTTGGTTGGTTGGTTGGTTGGTTGATTGAAATTCAAACACACATAAAACTGTTTAAATAGTGCCAAAACCACATAATTTGATGACCTTGACCTTTGACCTTGTAACCTTCGTCAAGGTCATTGCTCCACAAGGTCATTGCAAAAGACCCTATGGGTCAAGGACCTTTTGTTTAAGAGTTTTGCCTAAAAATGGCTTTTTAAAAACCATCGATGGGAGTTATGTCCCTTACATGATAGTAAAATCAATATAGTCATAATGTAAAATAGTTGCCCCTTGAAGTACCAAGCATTTTTCACTGCTTAATTTTTTTGTATCTATAACCGTTCAAGAGTTATAGGGAAATCAAAGACATGTGAAAATCTAAAATATGACCTTGACCTTTGACCTTGACCTAATTTTCTAAGTTAGGAATCAGGGGGACTCAAATAAAAACATTCCAGGGTTATACGGTTAAAGGTTTATGAGTTAAAAAAACATACCGACAAATTTATTCCGTAAAGGTACATAACTCCTATAAAATTTCATCGAATCGCTTCGATCCAAATTAGCCAAAAATTCCTGAGGATGTAACGAACAATTTGTAAAAAGAATTTTGTCGCTTTCTTATTTTGTTACGAAGGAGATGCACACACATGACAAACAGTGAATAGGGAGATAACTCTTACAAAGAAAATGGTTCGGCTTAGCAGGGTGAAATTTAAAAGCGCATAAACTATACGATACAATATGAAAAAAATCTAAGCGACATATTGCGAAACAAACATTTATCGCAAGAACAAAATTTGGCGGAAGAAAAAAAAAAAAATAATAATAATAATAATAATCAGAACAAATACAATAGGCTTTCCACAGAAAAGTGGAAAGACCTAATAATATGGATAAAACTGGAGTTGTCGTTCGTTTTACGTTGATAGGATAGATAGCACACAACCTACATTCAGTTGTAAGTGGAGGGTTAAAAAAAAAAAGGGGGGGGGGGGGCAAAAGGGGGTCTCGGGGAGATTTTTTTTTTTTTTATTAACGGAACAGAATGGTTAAAAAGGTTTTTTACAATATAAATCAATTGCTTTAAAAAAGCAATTGTAGGTGGTCTTTCCCCCTTTAGAATTAATTGAATTGGGGGTGGGGGGGGGGGGGTTGTTTGTTTGTTTGATTGTTTGCTTGTTTGTTCGTTCCTGTATGGGGTCTATATTATTGTTACCGGAGAAGTTTCATGTTTAGTTTGGAAAGTTTTTCTTTTATTTAAGGTACAGCGCGCGCGCCACATCACGTGACACGGGTTTATAATAACGAAAAGATAGTCTTTTTATTTCTTTTTAGGTGGGGACTTTGAACAGACAACATGTATAGAGACGGAATAAACACAATGTAATTTCTTTTGTCATTGTAGGAAATTGACATTTTGATGACAGTTCACAAGCAGTGCATGTTTTGGATTTAATTGATCCGGTGTAACTTTAAAACACATTTATTGATCATTTTCTGATATTGTACATTTTTCAGCACCTGTTTGTAACACAGATTAGTATTTCAATCTCGGAGCGGACATTTTATTGTAGGTTTTTACTGAGATTTACGGACCTAGCAAGCGATTTTTACGCATTGCCATTTCTTTTCTCTAGGAAAAGCTTTGAGAGATATCTGCACCAAGTTTTTTTATAAACTTTCAGTACATGTATGCCCTGCTGACTGGAAATTTTGAGGTCGATTGTACTTGTAGTTTCAGAGTACATGTGGATTTTTTTTCAGAAGTGACGCAAGAACAATATTGAATTTCGATTTTTCATGAAACATGATTTATTGATCATGATCATGATTGATTGATTGATTGATTGATTGATTGATTGATTGGTTGGTTGATTAGTTGGTTGGTTGGTTGGTTGGTTAAACACGTTGCTTAAACATGTTGCTTAAACACGTTGGTTAAACGCATTGGATAGGCTCAAAATTGGATCCCGTATTTAACGCATGAAACGGAAACATGCATTGATTGATTGATTGATTGGTTGGTTGGTTAAACACGTTGGTTAAACATGTTGGTTAAACACGTTGGTTAAACATATTGGTTAAACACGTTGGCTGGTTAAACACGTTGGATAGGCTCAATTTAAACAAGCGAAAAAAAAACCATCTTGGATCCCGTATTTAACACATGAAACGGAAACATGCATTGATTGGTTGGTTGGTTAAACACGTTGGTTAAACATGTTGGTTAAACACGTTGGTTAAACACGTTGGTTAAACATATTGGTGAAACACGTTGGCTGGTTAAACACGTTGGATAGGCTCAATTTAAACAAGCGAAAAAAAACATCTTGGATCCCGTATTTCACACATGAAACGGAAACATTAATTGATTGGTTGATTGGTTGGTTGGTTGGTTGGTTGGTTAAACACGTTGGTTAAACATGTTGGTTAAACACATTGGTTAAACATATTGGTTAAACATGTTGGTTAAACACGTTTGATAGGCTCAATTAAAACAAGCGAAAAAAAAGAGACCTTGAATCCCGTATCAAACACATGAAACGGAAACATTGATTGATTGATTGATTGATTGGTTGGTTGGTTGGTTGGTTGGTTGGTTGGTTGGTTGGTTGGTTGATTGAAATTCAAACACACATAAAACTGTTTAAATAGTGCCAAAACCACATAATTTGATGACCTTGACCTTTGACCTTGTAACCTTCGTCAAGGTCATTGCTCCACAAGGTCATTGCAAAAGACCCTATGGGTCAAGGACCTTTTGTTTAAGAGTTTTGCCTAAAAATGGCTTTTTAAAAACCATCGATGGGAGTTATGTCCCTTACATGATAGTAAAATCAATATAGTCATAATGTAAAATAGTTGCCCCTTGAAGTACCAAGCATTTTTCACTGCTTAATTTTTTTGTATCTATAACCGTTCAAGAGTTATAGGGAAATCAAAGACATGTGAAAATCTAAAATATGACCTTGACCTTTGACCTTGACCTAATTTTCTAAGTTAGGAATCAGGGGACTCAAATAAAAACATTCCAGGGTTATACGGTTAAAGGTTTATGAGTTAAAAAAACATACCGACAAATTTATTCCGTAAAGGTACATAACTCCTATAAAATTTCATCGAATCGCTTCGATCCAAATTAGCCAAAAATTCCTGAGGATGTAACGAACAATTTGTAAAAAGAATTTTGTCGCTTTCTTATTTTGTTACGAAGGAGATGCACACACATGACAAACAGTGAATAGGGAGATAACTCTTACAAAGAAAATGGTTCGGCTTAGCAGGGTGAAATTTAAAAGCGCATAAACTATACGATACAATATGAAAAAAATCTAAGCGACATATTGCGAAACAAACATTTATCGCAAGAACAAAATTTGGCGGAAGAAAAAAAAAAAAATAATAATAATAATAATAATCAGAACAAATACAATAGGCTTTCCACAGAAAAGTGGAAAGACCTAATAATATGGATAAAACTGGAGTTGTCGTTCGTTTTACGTTGATAGGATAGATAGCACACAACCTACATTCAGTTGTAAGTGGAGGGTTAAAAAAAAAAAGGGGGGGGGGGGCAAAAGGGGGTCTCGGGGAGATTTTTTTTTTTTTTATTAACGGAACAGAATGGTTAAAAAGGTTTTTTACAATATAAATCAATTGCTTTAAAAAAGCAATTGTAGGTGGTCTTTCCCCCTTTAGAATTAATTGAATTGGGGGTGGGGGGGGGGGGTTGTTTGTTTGTTTGATTGTTTGCTTGTTTGTTCGTTCCTGTATGGGGTCTATATTATTGTTACCGGAGAAGTTTCATGTTTAGTTTGGAAAGTTTTTCTTTTATTTAAGGTACAGCGCGCGCGCCACATCACGTGACACGGGTTTATAATAACGAAAAGATAGTCTTTTTATTTCTTTTTAGGTGGGGACTTTGAACAGACAACATGTATAGAGACGGAATAAACACAATGTAATTTCTTTTGTCATTGTAGGAAATTGACATTTTGATGACAGTTCACAAGCAGTGCATGTTTTGGATTTAATTGATCCGGTGTAACTTTAAAACACATTTATTGATCATTTTCTGATATTGTACATTTTTCAGCACCTGTTTGTAACACAGATTAGTATTTCAATCTCGGAGCGGACATTTTATTGTAGGTTTTTACTGAGATTTACGGACCTAGCAAGCGATTTTTACGCATTGCCATTTCTTTTCTCTAGGAAAAGCTTTGAGAGATATCTGCACCAAGTTTTTTTATAAACTTTCAGTACATGTATGCCCTGCTGACTGGAAATTTTGAGGTCGATTGTACTTGTAGTTTCAGAGTACATGTGGATTTTTTTTCAGAAGTGACGCAAGAACAATATTGAATTTCGATTTTTCATGAAACATGATTTATTGATCATGATCATGATTGATTGATTGATTGATTGATTGATTGATTGATTGGTTGGTTGATTAGTTGGTTGGTTGGTTGGTTGGTTAAACACGTTGCTTAAACATGTTGCTTAAACACGTTGGTTAAACGCATTGGATAGGCTCAAAATTGGATCCCGTATTTAACGCATGAAACGGAAACATGCATTGATTGATTGATTGATTGGTTGGTTGGTTAAACACGTTGGTTAAACATGTTGGTTAAACACGTTGGTTAAACATATTGGTTAAACACGTTGGCTGGTTAAACACGTTGGATAGGCTCAATTTAAACAAGCGAAAAAAAAACCATCTTGGATCCCGTATTTAACACATGAAACGGAAACATGCATTGATTGGTTGGTTGGTTAAACACGTTGGTTAAACATGTTGGTTAAACACGTTGGTTAAACACGTTGGTTAAACATATTGGTGAAACACGTTGGCTGGTTAAACACGTTGGATAGGCTCAATTTAAACAAGCGAAAAAAAACATCTTGGATCCCGTATTTCACACATGAAACGGAAACATTAATTGATTGGTTGATTGGTTGGTTGGTTGGTTGGTTGGTTAAACACGTTGGTTAAACATGTTGGTTAAACACATTGGTTAAACATATTGGTTAAACATGTTGGTTAAACACGTTTGATAGGCTCAATTAAAACAAGCGAAAAAAAAGAGACCTTGAATCCCGTATCAAACACATGAAACGGAAACATTGATTGATTGATTGATTGATTGGTTGGTTGGTTGGTTGGTTGGTTGGTTGGTTGGTTGGTTGGTTGATTGAAATTCAAACACACATAAAACTGTTTAAATAGTGCCAAAACCACATAATTTGATGACCTTGACCTTTGACCTTGTAACCTTCGTCAAGGTCATTGCTCCACAAGGTCATTGCAAAAGACCCTATGGGTCAAGGACCTTTTGTTTAAGAGTTTTGCCTAAAAATGGCTTTTTAAAAACCATCGATGGGAGTTATGTCCCTTACATGATAGTAAAATCAATATAGTCATAATGTAAAATAGTTGCCCCTTGAAGTACCAAGCATTTTTCACTGCTTAATTTTTTTGTATCTATAACCGTTCAAGAGTTATAGGGAAATCAAAGACATGTGAAAATCTAAAATATGACCTTGACCTTTGACCTTGACCTAATTTTCTAAGTTAGGAATCAGGGGACTCAAATAAAAACATTCCAGGGTTATACGGTTAAAGGTTTATGAGTTAAAAAAACATACCGACAAATTTATTCCGTAAAGGTACATAACTCCTATAAAATTTCATCGAATCGCTTCGATCCAAATTAGCCAAAAATTCCTGAGGATGTAACGAACAATTTGTAAAAAGAATTTTGTCGCTTTCTTATTTTGTTACGAAGGAGATGCACACACATGACAAACAGTGAATAGGGAGATAACTCTTACAAAGAAAATGGTTCGGCTTAGCAGGGTGAAATTTAAAAGCGCATAAACTATACGATACAATATGAAAAAAATCTAAGCGACATATTGCGAAACAAACATTTATCGCAAGAACAAAATTTGGCGGAAGAAAAAAAAAAAAATAATAATAATAATAATAATCAGAACAAATACAATAGGCTTTCCACAGAAAAGTGGAAAGACCTAATAATATGGATAAAACTGGAGTTGTCGTTCGTTTTACGTTGATAGGATAGATAGCACACAACCTACATTCAGTTGTAAGTGGAGGGTTAAAAAAAAAAGGGGGGGGGGGGCAAAAGGGGGTCTCGGGGAGATTTTTTTTTTTTTTATTAACGGAACAGAATGGTTAAAAAGGTTTTTTACAATATAAATCAATTGCTTTAAAAAAGCAATTGTAGGTGGTCTTTCCCCCTTTAGAATTAATTGAATTGGGGGTGGGGGGGGGGGGGGTTGTTTGTTTGTTTGATTGTTTGCTTGTTTGTTCGTTCCTGTATGGGGTCTATATTATTGTTACCGGAGAAGTTTCATGTTTAGTTTGGAAAGTTTTTCTTTTATTTAAGGTACAGCGCGCGCGCCACATCACGTGACACGGGTTTATAATAACGAAAAGATAGTCTTTTTATTTCTTTTTAGGTGGGGACTTTGAACAGACAACATGTATAGAGACGGAATAAACACAATGTAATTTCTTTTGTCATTGTAGGAAATTGACATTTTGATGACAGTTCACAAGCAGTGCATGTTTTGGATTTAATTGATCCGGTGTAACTTTAAAACACATTTATTGATCATTTTCTGATATTGTACATTTTTCAGCACCTGTTTGTAACACAGATTAGTATTTCAATCTCGGAGCGGACATTTTATTGTAGGTTTTTACTGAGATTTACGGACCTAGCAAGCGATTTTTACGCATTGCCATTTCTTTTCTCTAGGAAAAGCTTTGAGAGATATCTGCACCAAGTTTTTTTATAAACTTTCAGTACATGTATGCCCTGCTGACTGGAAATTTTGAGGTCGATTGTACTTGTAGTTTCAGAGTACATGTGGATTTTTTTTCAGAAGTGACGCAAGAACAATATTGAATTTCGATTTTTCATGAAACATGATTTATTGATCATGATCATGATTGATTGATTGATTGATTGATTGATTGATTGATTGGTTGGTTGATTAGTTGGTTGGTTGGTTGGTTGGTTAAACACGTTGCTTAAACATGTTGCTTAAACACGTTGGTTAAACGCATTGGATAGGCTCAAAATTGGATCCCGTATTTAACGCATGAAACGGAAACATGCATTGATTGATTGATTGATTGGTTGGTTGGTTAAACACGTTGGTTAAACATGTTGGTTAAACACGTTGGTTAAACATATTGGTTAAACACGTTGGCTGGTTAAACACGTTGGATAGGCTCAATTTAAACAAGCGAAAAAAAAACCATCTTGGATCCCGTATTTAACACATGAAACGGAAACATGCATTGATTGGTTGGTTGGTTAAACACGTTGGTTAAACATGTTGGTTAAACACGTTGGTTAAACATATTGGTGAAACACGTTGGCTGGTTAAACACGTTGGATAGGCTCAATTTAAACAAGCGAAAAAAAACATCTTGGATCCCGTATTTCACACATGAAACGGAAACATTAATTGATTGGTTGATTGGTTGGTTGGTTGGTTGGTTGGTTAAACACGTTGGTTAAACATGTTGGTTAAACACATTGGTTAAACATATTGGTTAAACATGTTGGTTAAACACGTTTGATAGGCTCAATTAAAACAAGCGAAAAAAAAGAGACCTTGAATCCCGTATCAAACACATGAAACGGAAACATTGATTGATTGATTGATTGATTGGTTGGTTGGTTGGTTGGTTGGTTGGTTGGTTGGTTGGTTGGTTGATTGAAATTCAAACACACATAAAACTGTTTAAATAGTGCCAAAACCACATAATTTGATGACCTTGACCTTTGACCTTGTAACCTTCGTCAAGGTCATTGCTCCACAAGGTCATTGCAAAAGACCCTATGGGTCAAGGACCTTTTGTTTAAGAGTTTTGCCTAAAAATGGCTTTTTAAAAACCATCGATGGGAGTTATGTCCCTTACATGATAGTAAAATCAATATAGTCATAATGTAAAATAGTTGCCCCTTGAAGTACCAAGCATTTTTCACTGCTTAATTTTTTTGTATCTATAACCGTTCAAGAGTTATAGGGAAATCAAAGACATGTGAAAATCTAAAATATGACCTTGACCTTTGACCTTGACCTAATTTTCTAAGTTAGGAATCAGGGGACTCAAATAAAAACATTCCAGGGTTATACGGTTAAAGGTTTATGAGTTAAAAAAACATACCGACAAATTTATTCCGTAAAGGTACATAACTCCTATAAAATTTCATCGAATCGCTTCGATCCAAATTAGCCAAAAATTCCTGAGGATGTAACGAACAATTTGTAAAAAGAATTTTGTCGCTTTCTTATTTTGTTACGAAGGAGATGCACACACATGACAAACAGTGAATAGGGAGATAACTCTTACAAAGAAAATGGTTCGGCTTAGCAGGGTGAAATTTAAAAGCGCATAAACTATACGATACAATATGAAAAAAATCTAAGCGACATATTGCGAAACAAACATTTATCGCAAGAACAAAATTTGGCGGAAGAAAAAAAAAAAAATAATAATAATAATAATAATCAGAACAAATACAATAGGCTTTCCACAGAAAAGTGGAAAGACCTAATAATATGGATAAAACTGGAGTTGTCGTTCGTTTTACGTTGATAGGATAGATAGCACACAACCTACATTCAGTTGTAAGTGGAGGGTTAAAAAAAAAAAGGGGGGGGGGGCAAAAGGGGGTCTCGGGGAGATTTTTTTTTTTTTTATTAACGGAACAGAATGGTTAAAAAGGTTTTTTACAATATAAATCAATTGCTTTAAAAAAGCAATTGTAGGTGGTCTTTCCCCCTTTAGAATTAATTGAATTGGGGGTGGGGGGGGGGGGGGGTTGTTTGTTTGTTTGATTGTTTGCTTGTTTGTTCGTTCCTGTATGGGGTCTATATTATTGTTACCGGAGAAGTTTCATGTTTAGTTTGGAAAGTTTTTCTTTTATTTAAGGTACAGCGCGCGCGCCACATCACGTGACACGGGTTTATAATAACGAAAAGATAGTCTTTTTATTTCTTTTTAGGTGGGGACTTTGAACAGACAACATGTATAGAGACGGAATAAACACAATGTAATTTCTTTTGTCATTGTAGGAAATTGACATTTTGATGACAGTTCACAAGCAGTGCATGTTTTGGATTTAATTGATCCGGTGTAACTTTAAAACACATTTATTGATCATTTTCTGATATTGTACATTTTTCAGCACCTGTTTGTAACACAGATTAGTATTTCAATCTCGGAGCGGACATTTTATTGTAGGTTTTTACTGAGATTTACGGACCTAGCAAGCGATTTTTACGCATTGCCATTTCTTTTCTCTAGGAAAAGCTTTGAGAGATATCTGCACCAAGTTTTTTTATAAACTTTCAGTACATGTATGCCCTGCTGACTGGAAATTTTGAGGTCGATTGTACTTGTAGTTTCAGAGTACATGTGGATTTTTTTTCAGAAGTGACGCAAGAACAATATTGAATTTCGATTTTTCATGAAACATGATTTATTGATCATGATCATGATTGATTGATTGATTGATTGATTGATTGATTGATTGGTTGGTTGATTAGTTGGTTGGTTGGTTGGTTGGTTAAACACGTTGCTTAAACATGTTGCTTAAACACGTTGGTTAAACGCATTGGATAGGCTCAAAATTGGATCCCGTATTTAACGCATGAAACGGAAACATGCATTGATTGATTGATTGATTGGTTGGTTGGTTAAACACGTTGGTTAAACATGTTGGTTAAACACGTTGGTTAAACATATTGGTTAAACACGTTGGCTGGTTAAACACGTTGGATAGGCTCAATTTAAACAAGCGAAAAAAAAACCATCTTGGATCCCGTATTTAACACATGAAACGGAAACATGCATTGATTGGTTGGTTGGTTAAACACGTTGGTTAAACATGTTGGTTAAACACGTTGGTTAAACATATTGGTGAAACACGTTGGCTGGTTAAACACGTTGGATAGGCTCAATTTAAACAAGCGAAAAAAAACATCTTGGATCCCGTATTTCACACATGAAACGGAAACATTAATTGATTGGTTGATTGGTTGGTTGGTTGGTTGGTTGGTTAAACACGTTGGTTAAACATGTTGGTTAAACACATTGGTTAAACATATTGGTTAAACATGTTGGTTAAACACGTTTGATAGGCTCAATTAAAACAAGCGAAAAAAAAGAGACCTTGAATCCCGTATCAAACACATGAAACGGAAACATTGATTGATTGATTGATTGATTGGTTGGTTGGTTGGTTGGTTGGTTGGTTGGTTGGTTGGTTGGTTGATTGAAATTCAAACACACATAAAACTGTTTAAATAGTGCCAAAACCACATAATTTGATGACCTTGACCTTTGACCTTGTAACCTTCGTCAAGGTCATTGCTCCACAAGGTCATTGCAAAAGACCCTATGGGTCAAGGACCTTTTGTTTAAGAGTTTTGCCTAAAAATGGCTTTTTAAAAACCATCGATGGGAGTTATGTCCCTTACATGATAGTAAAATCAATATAGTCATAATGTAAAATAGTTGCCCCTTGAAGTACCAAGCATTTTTCACTGCTTAATTTTTTTGTATCTATAACCGTTCAAGAGTTATAGGGAAATCAAAGACATGTGAAAATCTAAAATATGACCTTGACCTTTGACCTTGACCTAATTTTCTAAGTTAGGAATCAGGGGACTCAAATAAAAACATTCCAGGGTTATACGGTTAAAGGTTTATGAGTTAAAAAAACATACCGACAAATTTATTCCGTAAAGGTACATAACTCCTATAAAATTTCATCGAATCGCTTCGATCCAAATTAGCCAAAATTCCTGAGGATGTAACGAACAATTTGTAAAAAGAATTTTGTCGCTTTCTTATTTTGTTACGAAGGAGATGCACACACATGACAAACAGTGAATAGGGAGATAACTCTTACAAAGAAAATGGTTCGGCTTAGCAGGGTGAAATTTAAAAGCGCATAAACTATACGATACAATATGAAAAAAATCTAAGCGACATATTGCGAAACAAACATTTATCGCAAGAACAAAATTTGGCGGAAGAAAAAAAAAAAAATAATAATAATAATAATAATCAGAACAAATACAATAGGCTTTCCACAGAAAAGTGGAAAGACCTAATAATATGGATAAAACTGGAGTTGTCGTTCGTTTTACGTTGATAGGATAGATAGCACACAACCTACATTCAGTTGTAAGTGGAGGGTTAAAAAAAAAAAGGGGGGGGGGGCAAAAGGGGGTCTCGGGGAGATTTTTTTTTTTTTTATTAACGGAACAGAATGGTTAAAAAGGTTTTTTACAATATAAATCAATTGCTTTAAAAAAGCAATTGTAGGTGGTCTTTCCCCCTTTAGAATTAATTGAATTGGGGGTGGGGGGGGGGGGGGTTGTTTGTTTGTTTGATTGTTTGCTTGTTTGTTCGTTCCTGTATGGGGTCTATATTATTGTTACCGGAGAAGTTTCATGTTTAGTTTGGAAAGTTTTTCTTTTATTTAAGGTACAGCGCGCGCGCCACATCACGTGACACGGGTTTATAATAACGAAAAGATAGTCTTTTTATTTCTTTTTAGGTGGGGACTTTGAACAGACAACATGTATAGAGACGGAATAAACACAATGTAATTTCTTTTGTCATTGTAGGAAATTGACATTTTGATGACAGTTCACAAGCAGTGCATGTTTTGGATTTAATTGATCCGGTGTAACTTTAAAACACATTTATTGATCATTTTCTGATATTGTACATTTTTCAGCACCTGTTTGTAACACAGATTAGTATTTCAATCTCGGAGCGGACATTTTATTGTAGGTTTTTACTGAGATTTACGGACCTAGCAAGCGATTTTTACGCATTGCCATTTCTTTTCTCTAGGAAAAGCTTTGAGAGATATCTGCACCAAGTTTTTTTATAAACTTTCAGTACATGTATGCCCTGCTGACTGGAAATTTTGAGGTCGATTGTACTTGTAGTTTCAGAGTACATGTGGATTTTTTTTCAGAAGTGACGCAAGAACAATATTGAATTTCGATTTTTCATGAAACATGATTTATTGATCATGATCATGATTGATTGATTGATTGATTGATTGATTGATTGATTGGTTGGTTGATTAGTTGGTTGGTTGGTTGGTTGGTTAAACACGTTGCTTAAACATGTTGCTTAAACACGTTGGTTAAACGCATTGGATAGGCTCAAATTGGATCCCGTATTTAACGCATGAAACGGAAACATGCATTGATTGATTGATTGATTGGTTGGTTGGTTAAACACGTTGGTTAAACATGTTGGTTAAACACGTTGGTTAAACATATTGGTTAAACACGTTGGCTGGTTAAACACGTTGGATAGGCTCAATTTAAACAAGCGAAAAAAAAACCATCTTGGATCCCGTATTTAACACATGAAACGGAAACATGCATTGATTGGTTGGTTGGTTAAACACGTTGGTTAAACATGTTGGTTAAACACGTTGGTTAAACATATTGGTGAAACACGTTGGCTGGTTAAACACGTTGGATAGGCTCAATTTAAACAAGCGAAAAAAAACATCTTGGATCCCGTATTTCACACATGAAACGGAAACATTAATTGATTGGTTGATTGGTTGGTTGGTTGGTTGGTTGGTTAAACACGTTGGTTAAACATGTTGGTTAAACACATTGGTTAAACATATTGGTTAAACATGTTGGTTAAACACGTTTGATAGGCTCAATTAAAACAAGCGAAAAAAAAGAGACCTTGAATCCCGTATCAAACACATGAAACGGAAACATTGATTGATTGATTGATTGATTGGTTGGTTGGTTGGTTGGTTGGTTGGTTGGTTGGTTGGTTGGTTGGTTGATTGAAATTCAAACACACATAAAACTGTTTAAATAGTGCCAAAACCACATAATTTGATGACCTTGACCTTTGACCTTGTAACCTTCGTCAAGGTCATTGCTCCACAAGGTCATTGCAAAAGACCCTATGGGTCAAGGACCTTTTGTTTAAGAGTTTTGCCTAAAAATGGCTTTTTAAAAACCATCGATGGGAGTTATGTCCCTTACATGATAGTAAAATCAATATAGTCATAATGTAAAATAGTTGCCCCTTGAAGTACCAAGCATTTTTCACTGCTTAATTTTTTTGTATCTATAACCGTTCAAGAGTTATAGGGAAATCAAAGACATGTGAAAATCTAAAATATGACCTTGACCTTTGACCTTGACCTAATTTTCTAAGTTAGGAATCAGGGGACTCAAATAAAAACATTCCAGGGTTATACGGTTAAAGGTTTATGAGTTAAAAAAACATACCGACAAATTTATTCCGTAAAGGTACATAACTCCTATAAAATTTCATCGAATCGCTTCGATCCAAATTAGCCAAAAATTCCTGAGGATGTAACGAACAATTTGTAAAAAGAATTTTGTCGCTTTCTTATTTTGTTACGAAGGAGATGCACACACATGACAAACAGTGAATAGGGAGATAACTCTTACAAAGAAAATGGTTCGGCTTAGCAGGGTGAAATTTAAAAGCGCATAAACTATACGATACAATATGAAAAAAATCTAAGCGACATATTGCGAAACAAACATTTATCGCAAGAACAAAATTTGGCGGAAGAAAAAAAAAAAATAATAATAATAATAATAATCAGAACAAATACAATAGGCTTTCCACAGAAAAGTGGAAAGACCTAATAATATGGATAAAACTGGAGTTGTCGTTCGTTTTACGTTGATAGGATAGATAGCACACAACCTACATTCAGTTGTAAGTGGAGGGTTAAAAAAAAAAAGGGGGGGGGGGCAAAAGGGGGTCTCGGGGAGATTTTTTTTTTTTTATTAACGGAACAGAATGGTTAAAAAGGTTTTTTACAATATAAATCAATTGCTTTAAAAAAGCAATTGTAGGTGGTCTTTCCCCCTTTAGAATTAATTGAATTGGGGGTGGGGGGGGGGGGGGTTGTTTGTTTGTTTGATTGTTTGCTTGTTTGTTCGTTCCTGTATGGGGTCTATATTATTGTTACCGGAGAAGTTTCATGTTTAGTTTGGAAAGTTTTTCTTTTATTTAAGGTACAGCGCGCGCGCCACATCACGTGACACGGGTTTATAATAACGAAAAGATAGTCTTTTTATTTCTTTTTAGGTGGGGACTTTGAACAGACAACATGTATAGAGACGGAATAAACACAATGTAATTTCTTTTGTCATTGTAGGAAATTGACATTTTGATGACAGTTCACAAGCAGTGCATGTTTTGGATTTAATTGATCCGGTGTAACTTTAAAACACATTTATTGATCATTTTCTGATATTGTACATTTTCAGCACCTGTTTGTAACACAGATTAGTATTTCAATCTCGGAGCGGACATTTTATTGTAGGTTTTTACTGAGATTTACGGACCTAGCAAGCGATTTTTACGCATTGCCATTTCTTTTCTCTAGGAAAAGCTTTGAGAGATATCTGCACCAAGTTTTTTTATAAACTTTCAGTACATGTATGCCCTGCTGACTGGAAATTTTGAGGTCGATTGTACTTGTAGTTTCAGAGTACATGTGGATTTTTTTTCAGAAGTGACGCAAGAACAATATTGAATTTCGATTTTTCATGAAACATGATTTATTGATCATGATCATGATTGATTGATTGATTGATTGATTGATTGATTGATTGGTTGGTTGATTAGTTGGTTGGTTGGTTGGTTGGTTAAACACGTTGCTTAAACATGTTGCTTAAACACGTTGGTTAAACGCATTGGATAGGCTCAAAATTGGATCCCGTATTTAACGCATGAAACGGAAACATGCATTGATTGATTGATTGATTGGTTGGTTGGTTAAACACGTTGGTTAAACATGTTGGTTAAACACGTTGGTTAAACATATTGGTTAAACACGTTGGCTGGTTAAACACGTTGGATAGGCTCAATTTAAACAAGCGAAAAAAAAACCATCTTGGATCCCGTATTTAACACATGAAACGGAAACATGCATTGATTGGTTGGTTGGTTAAACACGTTGGTTAAACATGTTGGTTAAACACGTTGGTTAAACATATTGGTGAAACACGTTGGCTGGTTAAACACGTTGGATAGGCTCAATTTAAACAAGCGAAAAAAAACATCTTGGATCCCGTATTTCACACATGAAACGGAAACATTAATTGATTGGTTGATTGGTTGGTTGGTTGGTTGGTTGGTTAAACACGTTGGTTAAACATGTTGGTTAAACACATTGGTTAAACATATTGGTTAAACATGTTGGTTAAACACGTTTGATAGGCTCAATTAAAACAAGCGAAAAAAAAGAGACCTTGAATCCCGTATCAAACACATGAAACGGAAACATTGATTGATTGATTGATTGATTGGTTGGTTGGTTGGTTGGTTGGTTGGTTGGTTGGTTGGTTGGTTGGTTGATTGAAATTCAAACACACATAAAACTGTTTAAATAGTGCCAAAACCACATAATTTGATGACCTTGACCTTTGACCTTGTAACCTTCGTCAAGGTCATTGCTCCACAAGGTCATTGCAAAAGACCCTATGGGTCAAGGACCTTTTGTTAAGAGTTTTGCCTAAAAATGGCTTTTTAAAAACCATCGATGGAGTTATGTCCCTTACATGATAGTAAAATCAATATAGTCATAATGTAAAATAGTTGCCCCTTGAAGTACCAAGCATTTTTCACTGCTTAATTTTTTTGTATCTATAACCGTTCAAGAGTTATAGGGAAATCAAAGACATGTGAAAATCTAAAATATGACCTTGACCTTTGACCTTGACCTAATTTTCTAAGTTAGGAATCAGGGGACTCAAATAAAAACATTCCAGGGTTATACGGTTAAAGGTTTATGAGTTAAAAAAACATACCGACAAATTTATTCCGTAAAGGTACATAACTCCTATAAAATTTCATCGAATCGCTTCGATCCAAATTAGCCAAAAATTCCTGAGGATGTAACGAACAATTTGTAAAAAGAATTTTGTCGCTTTCTTATTTTGTTACGAAGGAGATGCACACACATGACAAACAGTGAATAGGGAGATAACTCTTACAAAGAAAATGGTTCGGCTTAGCAGGGTGAAATTTAAAAGCGCATAAACTATACGATACAATATGAAAAAAATCTAAGCGACATATTGCGAAACAAACATTTATCGCAAGAACAAAATTTGGCGGAAGAAAAAAAAAAAAATAATAATAATAATAATAATCAGAACAAATACAATAGGCTTTCCACAGAAAAGTGGAAAGACCTAATAATATGGATAAAACTGGAGTTGTCGTTCGTTTTACGTTGATAGGATAGATAGCACACAACCTACATTCAGTTGTAAGTGGAGGGTTAAAAAAAAAAGGGGGGGGGGGGCAAAAGGGGGTCTCGGGGAGATTTTTTTTTTTTTATTAACGGAACAGAATGGTTAAAAAGGTTTTTTACAATATAAATCAATTGCTTTAAAAAGCAATTGTAGGTGGTCTTTCCCCCTTTAGAATTAATTGAATTGGGGGTGGGGGGGGGGGGGGGTTGTTTGTTTGTTTGATTGTTTGCTTGTTTGTTCGTTCCTGTATGGGGTCTATATTATTGTTACCGGAGAAGTTTCATGTTTAGTTTGGAAAGTTTTTCTTTTATTTAAGGTACAGCGCGCGCGCCACATCACGTGACACGGGTTTATAATAACGAAAAGATAGTCTTTTTATTTCTTTTTAGGTGGGGACTTTGAACAGACAACATGTATAGAGACGGAATAAACACAATGTAATTTCTTTTGTCATTGTAGGAAATTGACATTTTGATGACAGTTCACAAGCAGTGCATGTTTTGGATTTAATTGATCCGGTGTAACTTTAAAACACATTTATTGATCATTTTCTGATATTGTACATTTTTCAGCACCTGTTTGTAACACAGATTAGTATTTCAATCTCGGAGCGGACATTTTATTGTAGGTTTTTACTGAGATTTACGGACCTAGCAAGCGATTTTTACGCATTGCCATTTCTTTTCTCTAGGAAAAGCTTTGAGAGATATCTGCACCAAGTTTTTTTATAAACTTTCAGTACATGTATGCCCTGCTGACTGGAAATTTTGAGGTCGATTGTACTTGTAGTTTCAGAGTACATGTGGATTTTTTTTCAGAAGTGACGCAAGAACAATATTGAATTTCGATTTTTCATGAAACATGATTTATTGATCATGATCATGATTGATTGATTGATTGATTGATTGATTGATTGATTGGTTGGTTGATTAGTTGGTTGGTTGGTTGGTTGGTTAAACACGTTGCTTAAACATGTTGCTTAAACACGTTGGTTAAACGCATTGGATAGG